>NW_027189459.1:0-187322 GCF_040958095.1 Procambarus clarkii
AATAGATGATTGTAAATGAAGTATTTAAGGTTATAATCTAATCAATTATGTGTTTGCATCATTTTTATTGTATATTTATTGAGTTAATACTAATAAACTGAAAATTCACAAAAACGTGGAAAAACGGCAAAATATTGCCTAATTCGATGATATTTTGATTAAATCACATAAAGGAAAAGGGAATGATAAACGTCAAAATATTGCTAAATTCGATGATTTTCTCGTACGAAACAAAATGCAAAAAAACTTGCTTAAAATGCAATATTATGCGAAATTCTGAGATTTGAAGGCAAAATCACATATCGTGATACTACATGAAATTGTATCGAAATATTGGTAAAAATGAATATATTTACGTAATATCAAACTACATGAAAAACGTGAAAAAAGTCACGATTATACCAAATTTGAGGATTTTAACTTCGAATCATAGTGCAAGGTTTCGTTTTATTTAGATCCAAGAAAAGACATATGACAATGTTGTTTCCAATACAAATGATAAAAATCAATGTGTTTTCATTAGAATTAACTGAAATGTTCCTGATTTTCCGTTCATATTACCGATGGAAGATGTACACGTAAAACCGCTCTAACCTGGCTGAAACGTCGATATATGCAATAAAAACAGAACTTCTCCCCTTTTCAATATCTTACTCAGTATTTTAAAGAGAAACAAATAGATGATTGTAAATGAAGTATTTAAGGTTATAAATCTAATCAATTATGTGTTTGCATCATTTTTATTGTATATTTATTGAGTTAATACTAATAAACTGAAAATTCACAAAAACGTGGAAAAACGGCAAAATATTGCCTAATTCGATGATATTTTGATTAAATCACATAAAGGAAAAGGGAATGATAAACGTCAAAATATTGCTAAATTCGATGATTTCTCGTACGAAACAAAATGCAAGAAAACTTGCTTAAAATGCAATATTATGCGAAATTCTGAGATTTGAAGGCCAAATCACATATCGTGATACTACATGAAATAGTATCGAAATATTGGTAAAAATGAATATATTTACGTAATATCAAACTACATGAAAAACGTGAAAAAAGCCACGATTATGCCAAATTTGAGGATTTTAACTTCGAATCATAATGCAAGGTTTCGTATTATTTAGATCCAAGAAAAGACATATGACAATGTTGTTTCCAATACAAATGATAAAAATCAATGTGTTTTCATTAGAATTAACTGAAATGTTACTGATTTTCCGTTCATATTACCGATGGAAGATGTACACGTAAAACCGCTCTAATCCGGCTGAAACGTCGATATATGCAATAAAAACAGAACTTCTCCCCTTTTCAATATCTTACTCAGTATTTTAAAGAGAAACAAATAGATGATTAAAAATGAAGTATTTAAGGTTATAATCTAATCAATTATGTGTTTGCATCATTTTTATTGTATATTTATTGAGTTAATACTAATAAACTGAAAATTCACAAAAACGTAGAAAAACGGCAAAATATTGCCTAATTCGATGATATTTTGATTAAATCACATAAAGGAAAAGGGAATGATGAACGTCAAAATCTTGCTAAATTCGATGATTTCTCGTACGAAACAAAATGCAAGAAAACTTGCTTAAAATGCAATATTATGCGAAATTTTGAGATTTGAAGGCCAAATCACATATCGTTATACGACATGAAATAGTATCGAAATATTGGTAAAAATGAATATATTTACGTAATATCAAACTACATGAAAAACGTGAAAAAAGTCACTATTATACCAAATTTGAGGATTTTAACTTCGAATCATAAAGCGAGGTTTCGTACTATTTAGATCCATGAAAAGACATATGACAATGTTGTTTCCAATACAAATTATAAAAATCAATGTGTTTTCATTAGAATTAACTAAAATGTTCCTGATTTTTCGTTTATATTACCGATGGAAGATGTACACGCAAAACCGCTCTATTCCGGCTGAAACGTCGATATATGCAATAAAAACCGAACTTCTCCCCTTTTCAATATTTCAAAATACTCAGTATTTTAACGAGAAACAAATAGATGATTGAAAATGAAGTATTTAAGGTTACTATCTAATCAATTATGTGTTTGCATCATTTTTATTGTATATTTAATGAGTTAATACTAATAAACTGAAAATTCACAAAAACGTGGAAAAACGGCAAAATATTGCCTAATTCGATGATATTTTGATTAAATCACAAAAAGGAAAAGGGAATGATGAACGTCAAAATATTGCTAAATTCGATGATTTCTCGTACGAAACAAAATGCAAGAAAACTTGCTTAAAATGCAATATTATGCGAAATTCTGAGATTTGAAGGCCAAATCACATATCGTGATACTACATGAAATTGTATCGAAATATTGGTAAAAATGAATATATTTACGTAATATCAAACTACATGAAAAACGTGAAAAAAGTCACGATTATACCAAATTTGAGGATTTTAACTTCGAATCATAGTGCAAGGTTTCGTATTATTTAGATCCAAGAAGAGACATATGACAAAGTTGTTTCCAATACAAATGATAAAAATCAATGTGTTTTCATTAGAATTAACTGAAATGTTCCTGATTTTCCGTTCATATTACCGATGGAAGATGTACACGTAAAACCGCTCTAACCTGGCTGAAACGTCGATATATGCAATAAAAACAGAACTTCTCCCCTTTTCAATATCTTACTCAGTATTTTAAAGAGAAACAAATAGATGATTGTAAATGAAGTATTTAAGGTTATAATCTAATCAATTATGTGTTTGCATCATTTTTATTGTATATTTATTGAGTTAATACTAATAAACTGAAAATTCACAAAAACGTGGAAAAAACGGCAAAATATTGCCTAATTCGATGATATTTTGATTAAATCACATAAAGGAAAAGGGAATGATAAACGTCAAAATATTGCTAAATTCGATGATTTCTCGTACGAAACAAAATGCAAGAAAACTTGCTTAAAATGCAATATTATGCGAAATTCTGAGATTTGAAGGCCAAATCACATATCGTGATACTACATGAAATAGTATCGAAATATTGGTAAAAATGAATATATTTACGTAATATCAAACTACATGAAAAACGTGAAAAAAGCCACGATTATGCCAAATTTGAGGATTTTAACTTCGAATCATAATGCAAGGTTTCGTATTATTTAGATCCAAGAAAAGACATATGACAATGTTGTTTCCAATACAAATGATAAAAATCAATGTGTTTTCATTAGAATTAACTGAAATGTTACTGATTTTCCGTTCATATTACCGATGGAAGATGTACACGTAAAACCGCTCTAATCCGGCTGAAACGTCGATATATGCAATAAAAACAGAACTTCTCCCCTTTTCAATATCTTACTCAGTATTTTAAAGAGAAACAAATAGATGATTAAAAATGAAGTATTTAAGGTTATAATCTAATCAATTATGTGTTTGCATCATTTTTATTGTATATTTATTGAGTTAATACTAATAAACTGAAAATTCACAAAAACGTAGAAAAACGGCAAAATATTGCCTAATTCGATGATATTTTGATTAAATCACATAAAGGAAAAGGGAATGATGAACGTCAAAATCTTGCTAAATTCGATGATTTCTCGTACGAAACAAAATGCAAGAAAACTTGCTTAAAATGCAATATTATGCGAAATTTTGAGATTTGAAGGCCAAATCACATATCGTTATACGACATGAAATAGTATCGAAATATTGGTAAAAATGAATATATTTACGTAATATCAAACTACATGAAAAACGTGAAAAAAGTCACTATTATACCAAATTTGAGGATTTTAACTTCGAATCATAAAGCGAGGTTTCGTACTATTTAGATCCATGAAAAGACATATGACAATGTTGTTTCCAATACAAATTATAAAAATCAATGTGTTTTCATTAGAATTAACTAAAATGTTCCTGATTTTTCGTTTATATTACCGATGGAAGATGTACACGCAAAACCGCTCTATTCCGGCTGAAACGTCGATATATGCAATAAAAACCGAACTTCTCCCCTTTTCAATATTTCAAAATACTCAGTATTTTAACGAGAAACAAATAGATGATTGAAAATGAAGTATTTAAGGTTACTATCTAATCAATTATGTGTTTGCATCATTTTTATTGTATATTTAATGAGTTAATACTAATAAACTGAAAATTCACAAAAACGTGGAAAAACGGCAAAATATTGCCTAATTCGATGATATTTTGATTAAATCACAAAAAGGAAAAGGGAATGATGAACGTCAAAATATTGCTAAATTCGATGATTTCTCGTACGAAACAAAATGCAAGAAAACTTGCTTAAAATGCAATATTATGCGAAATTCTGAGATTTGAAGGCCAAATCACATATCGTGATACTACATGAAATTGTATCGAAATATTGGTAAAAATGAATATATTTACGTAATATCAAACTACATGAAAAACGTGAAAAAAGTCACGATTATACCAAATTTGAGGATTTTAACTTCGAATCATAGTGCAAGGTTTCGTATTATTTAGATCCAAGAAAAGACATATGACAAAGTTGTTTCCAATACAAATGATAAAAATCAATGTGTTTTCATTAGAATTAACTGAAATGTTCCTGATTTTCCGTTCATATTACCGATGGAAGATGTACACGTAAAACCGCTCTAACCGGGCTGAAACGTCGATATATGCAATAAAAACAGAACTTCTCCCCTTTTCAATATCTTACTCAGTATTTTAAAGAGAAACAAATAGATGATTGTAAATGAAGTATTTAAGGTTATAATCTAATCAATTATGTGTTTGCATCATTTTTATTGTATATTTATTGAGTTAATACTAATAAACTGAAAATTCACAAAAACGTGGAAAAACGGCAAAATATTGCCTAATTCGATGATATTTTGATTAAATCACATAAAGGAAAAGGGAATGATGAACGTCAAAATATTGCTAAATTCGATGATTTCTCGTACGAAACAAAATGCAAAAAAACTTGCTTAAAATGCAATATTATGCGAAATTCTGAGATTTGAAGGCAAAATCACATATCGTGATACTACATGAAATTGTATCGAAATATTGGTAAAAATGAATATATTTACGTAATATCAAACTACATGAAAAACGTGAAAAAAGTCACGATTATACCAAATTTGAGGATTTTAACTTCGAATCATAGTGCAAGGTTTCGTATTATTTAGATCCAAGAAAAGACATATGACAATGTTGTTTCCAATACAAATGATAAAAATCAATGTGTTTTCATTAGAATTAACTGAAATGTTCCTGATTTTCCGTTCATATTACCGATGGAAGATGTACACGTAAAACCGCTCTAACCTGGCTGAAACGTCGATATATGCAATAAAAACAGAACTTCTCCCCTTTTCAATATCTTACTCAGTATTTTAAAGAGAAACAAATAGATGATTGTAAATGAAGTATTTAAGGTTATAAATCTAATCAATTATGTGTTTGCATCATTTTTATTGTATATTTATTGAGTTAATACTAATAAACTGAAAATTCACAAAAACGTGGAAAAACGGCAAAATATTGCCTAATTCGATGATATTTTGATTAAATCACATAAAGGAAAAGGGAATGATAAACGTCAAAATATTGCTAAATTCGATGATTTCTCGTACGAAACAAAATGCAAGAAAACTTGCTTAAAATGCAATATTATGCGAAATTCTGAGATTTGAAGGCCAAATCACATATCGTGATACTACATGAAATAGTATCGAAATATTGGTAAAAATGAATATATTTACGTAATATCAAACTACATGAAAAACGTGAAAAAAGCCACGATTATGCCAAATTTGAGGATTTTAACTTCGAATCATAATGCAAGGTTTCGTATTATTTAGATCCAAGAAAAGACATATGACAATGTTGTTTCCAATACAAATGATAAAAATCAATGTGTTTTCATTAGAATTAACTGAAATGTTACTGATTTTCCGTTCATATTACCGATGGAAGATGTACACGTAAAACCGCTCTAATCCGGCTGAAACGTCGATATATGCAATAAAAACAGAACTTCTCCCCTTTTCAATATCTTACTCAGTATTTTAAAGAGAAACAAATAGATGATTAAAAATGAAGTATTTAAGGTTATAATCTAATCAATTATGTGTTTGCATCATTTTTATTGTATATTTATTGAGTTAATACTAATAAACTGAAAATTCACAAAAACGTAGAAAAACGGCAAAATATTGCCTAATTCGATGATATTTTGATTAAATCACATAAAGGAAAAGGGAATGATGAACGTCAAAATCTTGCTAAATTCGATGATTTCTCGTACGAAACAAAATGCAAGAAAACTTGCTTAAAATGCAATATTATGCGAAATTTTGAGATTTGAAGGCCAAATCACATATCGTTATACGACATGAAATAGTATCGAAATATTGGTAAAAATGAATATATTTACGTAATATCAAACTACATGAAAAACGTGAAAAAAGTCACTATTATACCAAATTTGAGGATTTTAACTTCGAATCATAAAGCGAGGTTTCGTACTATTTAGATCCATGAAAAGACATATGACAATGTTGTTTCCAATACAAATTATAAAAATCAATGTGTTTTCATTAGAATTAACTAAAATGTTCCTGATTTTTCGTTTATATTACCGATGGAAGATGTACACGCAAAACCGCTCTATTCCGGCTGAAACGTCGATATATGCAATAAAAACCGAACTTCTCCCCTTTTCAATATTTCAAAATACTCAGTATTTTAACGAGAAACAAATAGATGATTGAAAATGAAGTATTTAAGGTTACTATCTAATCAATTATGTGTTTGCATCATTTTTATTGTATATTTAATGAGTTAATACTAATAAACTGAAAATTCACAAAAACGTGGAAAAACGGCAAAATATTGCCTAATTCGATGATATTTTGATTAAATCACAAAAAGGAAAAGGGAATGATGAACGTCAAAATATTGCTAAATTCGATGATTTCTCGTACGAAACAAAATGCAAGAAAACTTGCTTAAAATGCAATATTATGCGAAATTCTGAGATTTGAAGGCCAAATCACATATCGTGATACTACATGAAATTGTATCGAAATATTGGTAAAAATGAATATATTTACGTAATATCAAACTACATGAAAAACGTGAAAAAAGTCACGATTATACCAAATTTGAGGATTTTAACTTCGAATCATAATGCAAGGTTTCGTATTATTTAGATCCAAGACAAGACATATGACAATGTTGTTTCCAATACAAATGATTAAAATCAATGTGTTTTCATTAGAATTAACTGAAATGTTCCTGATTTTCCGTTCATATTACCGATGGAAGATGTACACGTAAAACCGCTCTAACCTGGCTGAAACGTCGATATATGCAATAAAAACAGAACTTCTCCCCTTTTCAATATCTTACTCAGTATTTTAAAGAGAAACAAATAGATGATTGTAAATGAAGTATTTAAGGTTATAAATCTAATCAATTATGTGTTTGCATCATTTTTATTGTATATTTATTGAGTTAATACTAATAAACTGAAAATTCACAAAAACGTGGAAAAACGGCAAAATATTGCCTAATTCGATGATATTTTGATTAAATCACATAAAGGAAAAGGGAATGATAAACGTCAAAATATTGCTAAATTCGATGATTTCTCGTACGAAACAAAATGCAAGAAAACTTGCTTAAAATGCAATATTATGCGAAATTCTGAGATTTGAAGGCCAAATCACATATCGTGATACTACATGAAATAGTATCGAAATATTGGTAAAAATGAATATATTTACGTAATATCAAACTACATGAAAAACGTGAAAAAAGCCACGATTATGCCAAATTTGAGGATTTTAACTTCGAATCATAATGCAAGGTTTCGTATTATTTAGATCCAAGAAAAGACATATGACAATGTTGTTTCCAATACAAATGATAAAAATCAATGTGTTTTCATTAGAATTAACTGAAATGTTACTGATTTTCCGTTCATATTACCGATGGAAGATGTACACGTAAAACCGCTCTAATCCGGCTGAAACGTCGATATATGCAATAAAAACAGAACTTCTCCCCTTTTCAATATCTTACTCAGTATTTTAAAGAGAAACAAATAGATGATTAAAAATGAAGTATTTAAGGTTATAATCTAATCAATTATGTGTTTGCATCATTTTTATTGTATATTTATTGAGTTAATACTAATAAACTGAAAATTCACAAAAACGTAGAAAAACGGCAAAATATTGCCTAATTCGATGATATTTTGATTAAATCACATAAAGGAAAAGGGAATGATGAACGTCAAAATCTTGCTAAATTCGATGATTTCTCGTACGAAACAAAATGCAAGAAAACTTGCTTAAAATGCAATATTATGCGAAATTTTGAGATTTGAAGGCCAAATCACATATCGTTATACGACATGAAATAGTATCGAAATATTGGTAAAAATGAATATATTTACGTAATATCAAACTACATGAAAAACGTGAAAAAAGTCACTATTATACCAAATTTGAGGATTTTAACTTCGAATCATAAAGCGAGGTTTCGTACTATTTAGATCCATGAAAAGACATATGACAATGTTGTTTCCAATACAAATTATAAAAATCAATGTGTTTTCATTAGAATTAACTAAAATGTTCCTGATTTTTCGTTTATATTACCGATGGAAGATGTACACGCAAAACCGCTCTATTCCGGCTGAAACGTCGATATATGCAATAAAAACCGAACTTCTCCCCTTTTCAATATTTCAAAATACTCAGTATTTTAACGAGAAACAAATAGATGATTGAAAATGAAGTATTTAAGGTTACTATCTAATCAATTATGTGTTTGCATCATTTTTATTGTATATTTAATGAGTTAATACTAATAAACTGAAAATTCACAAAAACGTGGAAAAACGGCAAAATATTGCCTAATTCGATGATATTTTGATTAAATCACAAAAAGGAAAAGGGAATGATGAACGTCAAAATATTGCTAAATTCGATGATTTCTCGTACGAAACAAAATGCAAGAAAACTTGCTTAAAATGCAATATTATGCGAAATTCTGAGATTTGAAGGCCAAATCACATATCGTGATACTACATGAAATTGTATCGAAATATTGGTAAAAATAAATATATTTACGTAATATCAAACTACATGAAAAACGTGAAAAAAGTCACGATTATACCAAATTTGAGGATT
This sequence comes from Procambarus clarkii, assembly GCF_040958095.1. NCBI lineage: Eukaryota > Metazoa > Arthropoda > Malacostraca > Decapoda > Cambaridae > Procambarus > Procambarus clarkii. The sequence continues at coordinate 9,203 of NW_027189459.1, forward strand.
TTAACTTCGAATCATAATGCAAGGTTTCGTATTATTTAGATCCAAGACAAGACATATGACAATGTTGTTTCCAATACAAATGATTAAAATCAATGTGTTTTCATTAGAATTAACTGAAATGTTCCTGATTTTCCGTTCATATTACCGATGGAAGATGTACAAGTAAAACCGCTCTAATCCGGCTGAAACGTCGATAAATGCAATAAAAACAAAACTTCTCCCCTTTTCAATATCTTACTCAGTATTTTAAAGAGAAACAAATAGATTATTGAAAATGAAGTATTTAAGGTTACAATCTAATCAATTATGTGTTTGCATCATTTTTATTGTATATTTATTGAGTTAATACTAATAAACTGAAAATTCACAAAAACGTAGAAAAACGGCAAAATATTGCCTAATTCGATGATATTTTGATTAAATCACATAAAGGAAAAGGGAATGATGAACGTCAAAATCTTGCTAAATTCGATGATTTCTCGTACGAAACAAAATGCAAGAAAACTTGCTTAAAATGCAATATTATGCGAAATTCTGAGATTTGAAGGCCAAATCACATATCGTTATACGACATGAAATAGTATCGAAATATTGGTAAAAATGAATATATTTACGTAATATCAAACTACATGAAAAACGTGAAAAAACTCACTATTATACCAAATTTGAGGATTTTAACTTCGAATCATAGAGCGAGGTTTCGTACTATTTAGATCCATGAAAAGACATATGACAATGTTGTTTCCAATACAAATTATAAAAATCAATGTGTTTTCATTAGAATTAACTAAAATGTTCCTGATTTTCCGTTTATATTACCAAAGGAAGATGTACACGCAAAACCGCTCTATTCCGGCTGAAACGTCGATATATGCAATAAAAACCGAAAAACCCTTTTCAATATCTTACTCAGTATTTTAACGAGAAACAAATAGATGATTGAAAATGAAGTATTTAAGGTTACTATCTAATCAATTATGTGTTTGCATCATTTTTATTGTATATTTAATGAATTAATACTAATAAACTGAAAATTCACAAAAACGTGGAAAAACGGCAAAATATTGCCTAATTCGATGATATTTTGATTAAATCACATAAAGGAAAAGGGAATGATAAACGTCAAAATATTGCTAAATTCGATGATTTCTCGTACGGAACAAAATGCAAGAAAACTTGCTTAAAATGCAATATTATGCGAAATTCTGAGATTTGAAGGCCAAATCACATATCGTGATACTACATGAAATAGTATCGAAATATTGGTAAAAATGAATATTTTTACGTAATATCAAACTACATGAAAAACGTCAAAAAAGTCACGATTATGCCAAATTTGAGGATTTTAACTTCGAACCATAATGCAAGGTTTCGTATTATTTAGATCCAAAAAAGACATATGACAATGTTGTTTCCAATACAAATGATAAAAATCAATGTGTTTTCATTAGAATTAACTGAAATGTTCCTGATTTTCCGTTCATATTACCGATGGAAGATGTACACGTAAAACCGCTCTAATCCGGCTGAAACGTCGATATATGCAATAAAAACAGAACTTCTCCCCTTTTCAATATCTTACTCAGTATTTTAAAGAGAAACAAATAGATGATTAAAAATTAAGTATTTAAGGTTATAAACTAATCAATTATGTGTTTGCATCATTTTTATTGTATATTTATTGTATATTTTATTTATTTATTTATTTATTTACTAATAAACTGAAAATTCACAAAAACGTAGAAAAACGGCAAAATATTGATTATTCGATGATATTTTGAATAAATCACATAAAGGAAAAGGGAATGATAAACGTCAAAATATTGCTAAATTCGATGATTTCTCGTACGAAACAAAATGCAAGAAAACTTGCTTAAAATGCAATATTATGCGAAATTCTGAGATTTGAAGGCCAAATCACATATCGTGATACTACATGAAATTGTATCGAAATATTGGTAAAAATGAATATATTTACGTAATATCAAACTACATGAAAAACGTGAAAAAAGTCACGATTATACCAAATTTGAGGATTTTAACTTCGAATCATAGTGCAAGGTTTCGTATTATTTAGATCCAAGAAAAGACATATGACAATGTTGTTTCCAATACAAATGATAAAAATCAATGTGTTTTCATTAGAATTAACTGAAATGTTCCTGATTTTCCGTTCATATTACCGATGGAAGATGTACACGTAAAACCGCTCTAACCTGGCTGAAACGTCGATATATGCAATAAAAACAGAACTTCTCCCCTTTTCAATATCTTACTCAGTAATTTAAAGAGAAACAAATAGATTATTGAGAATGAAGTATTTAAGGTTACAATCTAATCAATTATGTGTTTGCATCATTTTTATTGTATATTTATTGAGTTAATACTAATAAACTGAAAATTCACAAAAACGTAGAAAAACGGCAAAATATTGCCTAATTCGATGATATTTTGATTAAATCACATAAAGGAAAAGGGAATGATGAACGTCAAAATCTTGCTAAATTCGATGATTTCTCGTACGAAACAAAATGCAAGAAAACTTGCTTAAAATGCAATATTATGCGAAATTCTGAGATTTGAAGGCCAAATCACATATCGTTATACGACATGAAATAGTATCGAAATATTGGTAAAAATGAATATATTTACGTAATATCAAACTACATGAAAAACGTGAAAAAACTCACTATTATACCAAATTTGAGGATTTTAACTTCGAATCATAAAGCGAGGTTTCGTACTATTTAGATCCATGAAAAGACATATGAAAATGTTGTTTCCAATACAAATTATAAAAATCAATGTGTTTTCATTAGAATTAACTAAAATGTTCCTGATTTTCCGTTTATATTACCAAAGGAAGATGTACACGCAAAACCGCTCTATTCCGGCTGAAACGTCGATATATGCAATAAAAACCGAACTTCTCCCCTTTTCAATATCTTACTCAGTATTTTAACGAGAAACAAATAGATGATTGAAAATGAAGTATTTAAGGTTACTATCTAATCAATTATGTGTTTGCATCATTTTTATTGTATATATAATGAATTAATACTAATAAACTGAAAATTCACAAAAACGTGGAAAAACGGCAAAATATTGCCTAATTCGATGATATTTTGATTAAATCACATAAAGGAAAAGGGAATGATAAACGTCAAAATATTGCTAAATTCGATGATTTCTCGTACGGATCAAAATGCAAGAAAACTTGCTTAAAATGCAATATTATGCGAAATTTTGAGATTTGAAGGCCAAATCACATATCATTATACGACATGAAATAGTATCGAAATATTGGTAAAAATGAATATATTTACGTAATATCATACTACATGAAAAACGTGAAAAAAGTCACTATTATACCAAATTTGAGGATTTTAACTTCGAATCATAAAGCGAGGTTTCGTACTATTTAGATCCATGAAAAGACATATGACAATGTTGTTTCCAATACAAATGATAAAAATCAATGTGTTTTCATTAGAATTAACTGAAATGTTCCTGATTTTCCGTTCATATTACCGATGGAAGATGTACACGTAAAACCGCTCTAACCTGGCTGAAACGTCGATATATGCAATAAAAACAGAACTTCTCCCCTTTTCAATATCTTACTCAGTATTTTAAAGAGAAACAAATAGATGATTGTAAATGAAGTATTTAAGGTTATAATCTAATCAATTATGTGTTTGCATAATTTTTATTGTATATTTATTGAGTTAATACTAATAAACTGAAAATTCACAAAAACGTGGAAAAACGGCAAAATATTGCCTAATTCGATGATATTTTGATTAAATCACATAAAGGAAAAGGGAATGATAAACGTCAAAATATTGCTAAATTCGATGATTTCTCGTACGAAACAAAATGCAAGAAAACTTGCTTAAAATGCAATATTATGCAAAATTCTGAGATTTGAAGGCCAAATCACATATCGTGATACTACATGAAATTGTATCGAAATATTGGTAAAAATGAATATATTTACGTAATATCAAACTACATGAAAAACGTGAAAAAAGTCACGATTATACCAAATTTGAGGATTTTAACTTCGAATCATAGTGCAAGGTTTCGTATTATTTAGATCCAAGAAAAGACATATGACAAAGTTGTTTCCAATACAAATGATAAAAATCAATGTGTTTTCATTAGAATTAACTGAAATGTTCCTGATTTTCCGTTCATATTACCGATGGAAGATGTACACGTAAAACCGCTCTAACCTGGCTGAAACGTCGATATATGCAATAAAAACAGAACTTCTCCCCTTTTCAATATCTTACTCAGTATTTTAAAGAGAAACAAATAGATGATTGTAAATGAAGTATTTAAGGTTATAATCTAATCAATTATGTGTTTGCATCATTTTTATTGTATATTTATTGAGTTAATACTAATAAACTGAAAATTCACAAAAACGTGGAAAAACGGCAAAATATTGCCTAATTCGATGATATTTTGATTAAATCACATAAAGGAAAAGGGAATGATAAACGTCAAAATATTGCTAAATTCGATGATTTCTCGTACGAAACAAAATGCAAAAAAACTTGCTTAAAATGCAATATTATGCGAAATTCTGAGATTTGAAGGCAAAATCACATATCGTGATACTACATGAAATTGTATCGAAATATTGGTAAAAATGAATATATTTACGTAATATCAAACTACATGAAAAACGTGAAAAAAGTCACGATTATACCAAATTTGAGGATTTTAACTTCGAATCATAGTGCAAGGTTTCGTATTATTTAGATCCAAGAAAAGACATATGACAATGTTGTTTCCAATACAAATGATAAAAATCAATGTGTTTTCATTAGAATTAACTGAAATGTTCCTGATTTTCCGTTCATATTACCGATGGAAGATGTACACGTAAAACCGCTCTAACCTGGCTGAAACGTCGATATATGCAATAAAAACAGAACTTCTCCCCTTTTCAATATCTTACTCAGTATTTTAAAGAGAAACAAATAGATGATTGTAAATGAAGTATTTAAGGTTATAAATCTAATCAATTATGTGTTTGCATCATTTTTATTGTATATTTATTGAGTTAATACTAATAAACTGAAAATTCACAAAAACGTGGAAAAACGGCAAAATATTGCCTAATTCGATGATATTTTGATTAAATCACATAAAGGAAAAGGGAATGATAAACGTCAAAATATTGCTAAATTCGATGATTTCTCGTACGAAACAAAATGCAAGAAAACTTGCTTAAAATGCAATATTATGCGAAATTCTGAGATTTGAAGGCCAAATCACATATCGTGATACTACATGAAATAGTATCGAAATATTGGTAAAAATGAATATATTTACGTAATATCAAACTACATGAAAAACGTGAAAAAAGCCACGATTATGCCAAATTTGAGGATTTTAACTTCGAATCATAATGCAAGGTTTCGTATTATTTAGATCCAAGAAAAGACATATGACAATGTTGCTTCCAATACAAATGATAAAAATCAATGTGTTTTCATTAGAATTAACTGAAATGTTTCTGATTTTCCGTTCATATTACCGATGGAAGATGTACACGTAAAACCGCTCTAATCCGGCTGAAACGTCGATATATGCAATAAAAACAGAACTTCTCCCCTTTTCAATATCTTACTCAGTATTTTAAAGAGAAACAAATAGATGATTGTAAATGAAGTATTTAAGGTTATAAATCTAATCAATTATGTGTTTGCATCATTTTTATTGTATATTTATTGAGTTAATACTAATAAACTGAAAATTCACAAAAACGTAGAAAAACGGCAAAATATTGCCTAATTCGATGATATTTTGATTAAATCACATAAAGGAAAAGGGAATGATGAACGTCAAAATCTTGCTAAATTCGATGATTTCTCGTACGAAACAAAATGCAAGAAAACTTGCTTAAAATGCAATATTATGCGAAATTTTGAGATTTGAAGGCCAAATCACATATCGTTATACGACATGAAATAGTATCGAAATATTGGTAAAAATGAATATATTTACGTAATATCAAACTACATGAAAAACGTGAAAAAAGTCACTATTATACCAAATTTGAGGATTTTAACTTCGAATCATAAAGCGAGGTTTCGTACTATTTAGATCCATGAAAAGACATATGACAATGTTGTTTCCAATACAAATTATAAAAATCAATGTGTTTTCATTAGAATTAACTAAAATGTTCCTGATTTTTCGTTTATATTACCGATGGAAGATGTACACGCAAAACCGCTCTATTCCGGCTGAAACGTCGATATATGCAATAAAAACCGAACTTCTCCCCTTTTCAATATTTCAAAATACTCAGTATTTTAACGAGAAACAAATAGATGATTGAAAATGAAGTATTTAAGGTTACTATCTAATCAATTATGTGTTTGCATCATTTTTATTGTATATTTAATGAGTTAATACTAATAAACTGAAAATTCACAAAAACGTGGAAAAACGGCAAAATATTGCCTAATTCGATGATATTTTGATTAAATCACAAAAAGGAAAAGGGAATGATGAACGTCAAAATATTGCTAAATTCGATGATTTCTCGTACGAAACAAAATGCAAGAAAACTTGCTTAAAATGCAATATTATGCGAAATTCTGAGATTTGAAGGCCAAATCACATATCGTGATACTACATGAAATTGTATCGAAATATTGGTAAAAATGAATATATTTACGTAATATCAAACTACATGAAAAACGTGAAAAAAGTCACGATTATACCAAATTTGAGGATTTTAACTTCGAATCATAATGCAAGGTTTCGTATTATTTAGATCCAAGACAAGACATATGACAATGTTGTTTCCAATACAAATGATTAAAATCAATGTGTTTTCATTAGAATTAACTGAAATGTTCCTGATTTTCCGTTCATATTACCGATGGAAGATGTACAAGTAAAACCGCTCTAATCCGGCTGAAACGTCGATAAATGCAATAAAAACAAAACTTCTCCCCTTTTCAATATCTTACTCAGTATTTTAAAGAGAAACAAATAGATTATTGAAAATGAAGTATTTAAGGTTACAATCTAATCAATTATGTGTTTGCATCATTTTTATTGTATATTTATTGAGTTAATACTAATAAACTGAAAATTCACAAAAACGTAGAAAAACGGCAAAATATTGCCTAATTCGATGATATTTTGATTAAATCACATAAAGGAAAAGGGAATGATGAACGTCAAAATCTTGCTAAATTCGATGATTTCTCGTACGAAACAAAATGCAAGAAAACTTGCTTAAAATGCAATATTATGCGAAATTCTGAGATTTGAAGGCCAAATCACATATCGTTATACGACATGAAATAGTATCGAAATATTGGTAAAAATGAATATATTTACGTAATATCAAACTACATGAAAAACGTGAAAAAACTCACTATTATACCAAATTTGAGGATTTTAACTTCGAATCATAGAGCGAGGTTTCGTACTATTTAGATCCATGAAAAGACATATGACAATGTTGTTTCCAATACAAATTATAAAAATCAATGTGTTTTCATTAGAATTAACTAAAATGTTCCTGATTTTCCGTTTATATTACCAAAGGAAGATGTACACGCAAAACCGCTCTATTCCGGCTGAAACGTCGATATATGCAATAAAAACCGAACTTCTCCCCTTTTCAATATCTTACTCAGTATTTTAACGAGAAACAAATAGATGATTGAAAATGAAGTATTTAAGGTTACTATCTAATCAATTATGTGTTTGCATCATTTTTATTGTATATTTAATGAATTAATACTAATAAACTGAAAATTCACAAAAACGTGGAAAAACGGCAAAATATTGCCTAATTCGATGATATTTTGATTAAATCACATAAAGGAAAAGGGAATGATAAACGTCAAAATATTGCTAAATTCGATGATTTCTCGTACGGAACAAAATGCAAGAAAACTTGCTTAAAATGCAATATTATGCGAAATTCTGAGATTTGAAGGCCAAATCACATATCGTGATACTACATGAAATAGTATCGAAATATTGGTAAAAATGAATATTTTTACGTAATATCAAACTACATGAAAAACGTGAAAAAAGTCACGATTATGCCAAATTTGAGGATTTTAACTTCGAACCATAATGCAAGGTTTCGTATTATTTAGATCCAAGAAAAGACATATGACAATGTTGTTTCCAATACAAATGATAAAAATCAATGTGTTTTCATTAGAATTAACTGAAATGTTCCTGATTTTCCGTTCATATTACCGATGGAAGATGTACACGTAAAACCGCTCTAATCCGGCTGAAACGTCGATATATGCAATAAAAACAGAACTTCTCCCCTTTTCAATATCTTACTCAGTATTTTAAAGAGAAACAAATAGATGATTAAAAATTAAGTATTTAAGGTTATAAACTAATCAATTATGTGTTTGCATCATTTTTATTGTATATTTATTGTATATTTTATTTATTTATTTATTTATTTACTAATAAACTGAAAATTCACAAAAACGTAGAAAAACGGCAAAATATTGATTATTCGATGATATTTTGAATAAATCACATAAAGGAAAAGGGAATGATAAACGTCAAAATATTGCTAAATTCGATGATTTCTCGTACGAAACAAAATGCAAGAAAACTTGCTTAAAATGCAATATTATGCGAAATTCTGAGATTTGAAGGCCAAATCAAATATCGTGATACTACATGAAATTGTATCGAAATATTGGTAAAAATGAATATATTTACGTAATATCAAACTACATGAAAAACGTGAAAAAAGTCACGATTATACCAAATTTGAGGATTTTAACTTCGAATCATAGTGCAAGGTTTCGTATTATTTAGATCCAAGAAAAGACATATGACAATGTTGTTTCCAATACAAATGATAAAAATCAATGTGTTTTCATTAGAATTAACTGAAATGTTCCTGATTTTCCGTTCATATTACCGATGGAAGATGTACACGTAAAACCGCTCTAACCTGGCTGAAACGTCGATATATGCAATAAAAACAGAACTTCTCCCCTTTTCAATATCTTACTCAGTATTTTAAAGAGAAACAAATAGATGATTGTAAATGAAGTATTTAAGGTTATAATCTAATCAATTATGTGTTTGCATCATTTTTATTGTATATTTATTGAGTTAATACTAATAAACTGAAAATTCACAAAAACGTGGAAAAACGGCAAAATATTGCCTAATTCGATGATATTTTGATTAAATCACATAAAGGAAAAGGGAATGATAAACGTCAAAATATTGCTAAATTCGATGATTTCTCGTACGAAACAAAATGCAAGAAAACTTGCTTAAAATGCAATATTATGCGAAATTCTGAGATTTGAAGGCCAAATCACATATCGTGATACTACATGAAATTGTATCGAAATATTGGTAAAAATGAATATATTTACGTAATATCAAACTACATGAAAAACGTGAAAAAAGTCACGATTATGCCAAATTTGAGGATTTTAACTTCGAATCATAATGCAAGGTTTCGTATTATTTAGATCCAAGAAAAGACATATGACAATGTTGTTTCCAATACAAATGATAAAAATCAATGTGTTTTCATTAGAATTAACTGAAATGTTCCTGATTTTCCGTTCATATTACCGATGGAAGATGTACACGTAAAACCGCTCTAATCCGGCTGAAACGTCGATATATGCAATAAAAACAGAACTTCTCCCCTTTTCAATATCTTACTCAGTATTTTAAAGAGAAACAAATAGATGATTAAAAATGAAGTATTTAAGGTTATAATCTAATCAATTATGTGTTTGCATCATTTTTATTGTATATTTAATGAGTTAATACTAATAAACTGAAAATTCACAAAAACGTGGAAAAACGGCAAAATATTGCCTAATTCGATGATATTTTGATTAAATCACAAAAAGGAAAAGGGAATGATGAACGTCAAAATCTTGCTAAATTCGATGATTTCTCGTACGAAACAAAATGCAAGAAAACTTGCTTAAAATGCAATATTATGCGAAATTCTGAGATTTGAAGGCCAAATCACATACCGTGATACTACATAAAATTGTATCGAAATATTGGTAAAAATGAATATATTTACGTAATATCAAACTACATGAAAAACGTGAAAAAAGTCACGATTATACCAAATTTGAGGATTTTAACTTCGAATCATAATGCAAGGTTTCGTATTATTTAGATCCAAGACAAGACATATGTCAATGTTGTTTCCAATACAAATGATTAAAATCAATGTGTTTTCATTAGAATTAACTGAAATGTTCCTGATTTTCCGTTCATATTACCGATGGAAGATGTACAAGTAAAACCGCTCTAATCCGGCTGAAACGTCGATATATGCAATAAAAACAGAACTTCTCCCCTTTTCAATATCTTACTCAGTATTTTAAAGAGAAACAAATAGATTATTGAAAATGAAGTATTTAAGGTTACAATCTAATCAATTATGTGTTTGCATCATTTTTATTGTATATTTATTGAGTTAATACTAATAAACTGAAAATTCACAAAAACGTAGAAAAACGGCAAAATATTGCCTAATTCGATGATATTTTGATTAAATCACATAAAGGAAAAGGGAATGATGAACGTCAAAATCTTGCTAAATTCGATGATTTCTCGTACGAAACAAAATGCAAGAAAACTTGCTTAAAATGCAATATTATGCGAAATTCTGAGATTTGAAGGCCAAATCACATATCGTTATACGACATGAAATAGTATCGAAATATTGGTAAAAATGAATATATTTACGTAATATCAAACTACATGAAAAACGTGAAAAAACTCACTATTATACCAAATTTGAGGATTTTAACTTCGAATCATAAAGCGAGGTTTCGTACTATTTAGATCCATGAAAAGACATATGAAAATGTTGTTTCCAATACAAATTATAAAAATCAATGTGTTTTCATTAGAATTAACTAAAATGTTCCTGATTTTCCGTTTATATTACCAAAGGAAGATGTACACGCAAAACCGCTCTATTCCGGCTGAAACGTCGATATATGCAATAAAAACCGAACTTCTCCCCTTTTCAATATCTTACTCAGTATTTTAACGAGAAACAAATAGATGATTGAAAATGAAGTATTTAAGGTTACTATCTAATCAATTATGTGTTTGCATCATTTTTATTGTATATTTAATGAATTAATACTAATAAACTGAAAATTCACAAAAACGTGGAAAAACGGCAAAATATTGCCTAATTCGATGATATTTTGATTAAATCACATAAAGGAAAAGGGAATAATAAACGTCAAAATATTGCTAAATTCGATGATTTCTCGTACGGAACAAAATGCAAGAAAACTTGCTTAAAATGCAATATTATGCGAAATTCTGAGATTTGAAGGCCAAATCACATATCGTGATACTACATGAAATTGTATCGAAATATTGGTAAAAATGAATATATTTACGTAATATCAAACTACATGAAAAACGTGAAAAAAGTCACGATTATACCAAATTTGAGGATTTTAACTTCGAATCATAATGCAAGGTTTCGTATTATTTAGATCCAAGACAAGACATATGACAATGTTGTTTCCAATACAAATGATTAAAATCAATGTGTTTTCATTAGAATTAACTGAAATGTTCCTGATTTTCCGTTCATATTACCGATGGAAGATGTACAAGTAAAACCGCTCTAATCCGGCTGAAACGTCGATATATGCAATAAAAACAGAACTTCTCCCCTTTTCAATATCTTACTCAGTATTTTAAAGAGAAACAAATAGATGATTGTAAATGAAGTATTTAAGGTTATAATCTAATCAATTATGTGTTTGCATCATTTTTATTGTATATTTATTGAGTTAATACTAATAAACTGAAAATTCACAAAAACGTGGAAAAACGGCAAAATATTGCCTAATTCGATGATATTTTGATTAAATCACATAAAGGAAAAGGGAATGATAAACGTCAAAATATTGCTAAATTCGATGATTTCTCGTACGAAACAAAATGCAAAAAAACTTGCTTAAAATGCAATATTATGCGAAATTCTGAGATTTGAAGGCAAAATCACATATCGTGATACTACATGAAATTGTATCGAAATATTGGTAAAAATGAATATATTTACGTAATATCAAACTACATGAAAAACGTGAAAAAAGTCACGATTATACCAAATTTGAGGATTTTAACTTCGAATCATAGTGCAAGGTTTCGTATTATTTAGATCCAAGAAAAGACATATGACAATGTTGTTTCCAATACAAATGATAAAAATCAATGTGTTTTCATTAGAATTAACTGAAATGTTCCTGATTTTCCGTTCATATTACCGATGGAAGATGTACACGTAAAACCGCTCTAACCTGGCTGAAACGTCGATATATGCAATAAAAACAGAACTTCTCCCCTTTTCAATATCTTACTCAGTATTTTAAAGAGAAACAAATAGATGATTGTAAATGAAGTATTTAAGGTTATAAATCTAATCAATTATGTGTTTGCATCATTTTTATTGTATATTTATTGAGTTAATACTAATAAACTGAAAATTCACAAAAACGTAGAAAAACGGCAAAATATTGCCTAATTCGATGATATTTTGATTAAATCACATAAAGGAAAAGGGAATGATGAACGTCAAAATCTTGCTAAATTCGATGATTTCTCGTACGAAACAAAATGCAAGAAAACTTGCTTAAAATGCAATATTATGCGAAATTTTGAGATTTGAAGGCCAAATCACATATCGTTATACGACATGAAATAGTATCGAAATATTGGTAAAAATGAATATATTTACGTAATATCAAACTACATGAAAAACGTGAAAAAAGTCACTATTATACCAAATTTGAGGATTTTAACTTCGAATCATAAAGCGAGGTTTCGTACTATTTAGATCCATGAAAAGACATATGACAATGTTGTTTCCAATACAAATTATAAAAACCAATGTGTTTTCATTAGAATTAACTAAAATGTTCCTGATTTTTCGTTTATATTACCGATGGAAGATGTACACGCAAAACCGCTCTATTCCGGCTGAAACGTCGATATATGCAATAAAAACCGAACTTCTCCCCTTTTCAATATTTCAAAATACTCAGTATTTTAACGAGAAACAAATAGATGATTGAAAATGAAGTATTTAAGGTTACTATCTAATCAATTATGTGTTTGCATCATTTTTATTGTATATTTAATGAGTTAATACTAATAAACTGAAAATTCACAAAAACGTGGAAAAACGGCAAAATATTGCCTAATTCGATGATATTTTGATTAAATCACAAAAAGGAAAAGGGAATGATGAACGTCAAAATATTGCTAAATTCGATGATTTCTCGTACGAAACAAAATGCAAGAAAACTTGCTTAAAATGCAATATTATGCGAAATTCTGAGATTTGAAGGCCAAATCACATATCGTGATACTACATGAAATTGTATCGAAATATTGGTAAAAATGAATATATTTACGTAGTATCAAACTACATGAAAAACGTGAAAAAAGTCACGATTATACCAAATTTGAGGATTTTAACTTCGAATCATAATGCAAGGTTTCGTATTATTTAGATCCAAGACAAGACATATGACAATGTTGTTTCCAATACAAATGATTAAAATCAATGTGTTTTCATTAGAATTAACTGAAATGTTCCTGATTTTCCGTTCATATTACCGATGGAAGATGTACAAGTAAAACCGCTCTAATCCGGCTGAAACGTCGATAAATGCAATAAAAACAAAACTTCTCCCCTTTTCAATATCTTACTCAGTATTTTAAAGAGAAACAAATAGATTATTGAAAATGAAGTATTTAAGGTTACAATCTAATCAATTATGTGTTTGCATCATTTTTATTGTATATTTATTGAGTTAATACTAATAAACTGAAAATTCACAAAAACGTAGAAAAACGGCAAAATATTGCCTAATTCGATGATATTTTGATTAAATCACATAAAGGAAAAGGGAATGATGAACGTCAAAATCTTGCTAAATTCGATGATTTCTCGTACGAAACAAAATGCAAGAAAACTTGCTTAAAATGCAATATTATGCGAAATTCTGAGATTTGAAGGCCAAATCACATATCGTTATACGACATGAAATAGTATCGAAATATTGGTAAAAATGAATATATTTACGTAATATCAAACTACATGAAAAACGTGAAAAAACTCACTATTATACCAAATTTGAGGATTTTAACTTCGAATCATAGAGCGAGGTTTCGTACTATTTAGATCCATGAAAAGACATATGACAATGTTGTTTCCAATACAAATTATAAAAATCAATGTGTTTTCATTAGAATTAACTAAAATGTTCCTGATTTTCCGTTTATATTACCAAAGGAAGATGTACACGCAAAACCGCTCTATTCCGGCTGAAACGTCGATATATGCAATAAAAACCGAACTTCTCCCCTTTTCAATATCTTACTCAGTATTTTAACGAGAAACAAATAGATGATTGAAAATGAAGTATTTAAGGTTACTATCTAATCAATTATGTGTTTGCATCATTTTTATTGTATATTTAATGAATTAATACTAATAAACTGAAAATTCACAAAAACGTGGAAAAAACGGCAAAATATTGCCTAATTCGATGATATTTTGATTAAATCACATAAAGGAAAAGGGAATGATAAACGTCAAAATATTGCTAAATTCGATGATTTCTCGTACGGAACAAAATGCAAGAAAACTTGCTTAAAATGCAATATTATGCGAAATTCTGAGATTTGAAGGCCAAATCACATATCGTGATACTACATGAAATAGTATCGAAATATTGGTAAAAATGAATATTTTTACGTAATATCAAACTACATGAAAAACGTGAAAAAAGTCACGATTATGCCAAATTTGAGGATTTTAACTTCGAACCATAATGCAAGGTTTCGTATTATTTAGATCCAAGAAAAGACATATGACAATGTTGTTTCCAATACAAATGATAAAAATCAATGTGTTTTCATTAGAATTAACTGAAATGTTCCTGATCTTCCGTTCATATTACCGATGGAAGATGTACACGTAAAACCGCTCTAATCCGGCTGAAACGTCGATATATGCAATAAAAACAGAACTTCTCCCCTTTTCAATATCTTACTCAGTATTTTAAAGAGAAACAAATAGATGATTAAAAATTAAGTATTTAAGGTTATAAACTAATCAATTATGTGTTTGCATCATTTTTATTGTATATTTATTGTATATTTTATTTATTTATTTATTTATTTACTAATAAACTGAAAATTCACAAAAACGTAGAAAAACGGCAAAATATTGATTATTCGATGATATTTTGAATAAATCACATAAAGGAAAAGGGAATGATAAACGTCAAAATATTGCTAAATTCGATGATTTCTCGTACGAAACAAAATGCAAGAAAACTTGCTTAAAATGCAATATTATGCGAAATTCTGAGATTTGAAGGCCAAATCACATATCGTGATACTACATGAAATTGTATCGAAATATTGGTAAAAATGAATATATTTACGTAATATCAAACTACATGAAAAACGTGAAAAAAGTCACGATTATACCAAATTTGAGGATTTTAACTTCGAATCATAGTGCAAGGTTTCGTATTATTTAGATCCAAGAAAAGACATATGACAATGTTGTTTCCAATACAAATGATAAAAATCAATGTGTTTTCATTAGAATTAACTGAAATGTTCCTGATTTTCCGTTCATATTACCGATGGAAGATGTACACGTAAAACCGCTCTAACCTGGCTGAAACGTCGATATATGCAATAAAAACAGAACTTCTCCCCTTTTCAATATCTTACTCAGTATTTTAAAGAGAAACAAATAGATGATTGTAAATGAAGTATTTAAGGTTATAATCTAATCAATTATGTGTTTGCATCATTTTTATTGTATATTTATTGAGTTAATACTAATAAACTGAAAATTCACAAAAACGTGGAAAAACGGCAAAATATTGCCTAATTCGATGATATTTTGATTAAATCACATAAAGGAAAAGGGAATGATAAACGTCAAAATATTGCTAAATTCGATGATTTCTCGTACGAAACAAAATGCAAGAAAACTTGCTTAAAATGCAATATTATGCGAAATTCTGAGATTTGAAGGCCAAATCACATATCGTGATACTACATGAAATTGTATCGAAATATTGGTAAAAATGAATATATTTACGTAATATCAAACTACATGAAAAACGTGAAAAAAGTCACGATTATGCCAAATTTGAGGATTTTAACTTCGAATCATAATGCAAGGTTTCGTATTATTTAGATCCAAGAAAAGACATATGACAATGTTGTTTCCAATACAAATGATAAAAATCAATGTGTTTTCATTAGAATTAACTGAAATGTTCCTGATTTTCCGTTCATATTACCGATGGAAGATGTACACGTAAAACCGCTCTAATCCGGCTGAAACGTCGATATATGCAATAAAAACAGAACTTCTCCCCTTTTCAATATCTTACTCAGTATTTTAAAGAGAAACAAATAGATGATTAAAAATGAAGTATTTAAGGTTATAATCTAATCAATTATGTGTTAGCATCATTTTTATTGTATATTTAATGAGTTAATACTAATAAACTGAAAATTCACAAAAACGTGGAAAAACGGCAAAATATTGCCTAATTCGATGATATTTTGATTAAATCACAAAAAGGAAAAGGGAATGATGAACGTCAAAATCTTGCTAAATTCGATGATTTCTCGTACGAAACAAAATGCAAGAAAACTTGCTTAAAATGCAATATTATGCGAAATTCTGAGATTTGAAGGCCAAATCACATACCGTGATACTACATGAAATTGTATCGAAATATTGGTAAAAATGAATATATTTACGTAATATCAAACTACATGAAAAACGTGAAAAAAGTCACGATTATACCAAATTTGAGGATTTTAACTTCGAATCATAATGCAAGGTTTCGTATTATTTAGATCCAAGACAAGACATATGTCAATGTTGTTTCCAATACAAATGATTAAAATCAATGTGTTTTCATTAGAATTAACTGAAATGTTCCTGATTTTCCGTTCATATTACCGATGGAAGATGTACAAGTAAAACCGCTCTAATCCGGCTGAAACGTCGATATATGCAATAAAAACAGAACTTCTCCCCTTTTCAATATCTTACTCAGTATTTTAAAGAGAAACAAATAGATTATTGAAAATGAAGTATTTAAGGTTACAATCTAATCAATTATGTGTTTGCATCATTTTTATTGTATATTTATTGAGTTAATACTAATAAACTGAAAATTCACAAAAACGTAGAAAAACGGCAAAATATTGCCTAATTCGATGATATTTTGATTAAATCACATAAAGGAAAAGGGAATGATGAACGTCAAAATCTTGCTAAATTCGATGATTTCTCGTACGAAACAAAATGCAAGAAAACTTGCTTAAAATGCAATATTATGCGAAATTCTGAGATTTGAAGGCCAAATCACATATCGTTATACGACATGAAATAGTATCGAAATATTGGTAAAAATGAATATATTTACGTAATATCAAACTACATGAAAAACGTGAAAAAACTCACTATTATACCAAATTTGAGGATTTTAACTTCGAATCATAAAGCGAGGTTTCGTACTATTTAGATCCATGAAAAGACATATGAAAATGTTGTTTCCAATACAAATTATAAAAATCAATGTGTTTTCATTAGAATTAACTAAAATGTTCCTGATTTTCCGTTTATATTACCAAAGGAAGATGTACACGCAAAACCGCTCTATTCCGGCTGAAACGTCGATATATGCAATAAAAACCGAACTTCTCCCCTTTTCAATATCTTACTCAGTATTTTAACGAGAAACAAATAGATGATTGAAAATGAAGTATTTAAGGTTACTATCTAATCAATTATGTGTTTGCATCATTTTTATTGTATATTTAATGAATTAATACTAATAAACTGAAAATTCACAAAAACGTGGAAAAACGGCAAAATATTGCCTAATTCGATGATATTTTGATTAAATCACATAAAGGAAAAGGGAATGATAAACGTCAAAATATTGCTAAATTCGATGATTTCTCGTACGGAACAAAATGCTAGAAAACTTGCTTAAAATGCAATATTATGCGAAATTCTGAGATTTGAAGGCCAAATCACATATCGTGATACTACATGAAATAGTATCGAAATATTGGTAAAAATGAATATATTTACGTAATATCAAACTACATGAAAAACGTGAAAAAAGTCACGATTATACCAAATTTGAGGATTTTAACTTCGAATCATAATGCAAGGTTTCGTATTATTTAGATCCAAGACAAGACATATGACAATGTTGTTTCCAATACAAATGATTAAAATCAATGTGTTTTCATTAGAATTAACTGAAATGTTCCTGATTTTCCGTTCATATTACCGATGGAAGATGTACAAGTAAAACCGCTCTAATCCGGCTGAAACGTCGATATATGCAATAAAAACAGAACTTCTCCCCTTTTCAATATCTTACTCAGTATTTTAAAGAGAAACAAATAGATTATTGAAAATGAAGTATTTAAGGTTACAATCTAATCAATTATGTGTTTGCATCATTTTTATTGTATATTTATTGAGTTAATACTAATAAACTGAAAATTCACAAAAACGTAGAAAAACGGCAAAATATTGCCTAATTCGATGATATTTTGATTAAATCACATAAAGGAAAAGGGAATGATGAACGTCAAAATCTTGCTAAATTCGATGATTTCTCGTACGAAACAAAATGCAAGAAAACTTGCTTAAAATGCAATATTATGCGAAATTCTGAGATTTGAAGGCCAAATCACATATCGTGATACTACATGAAATTGTATCGAAATATTGGTAAAAATGAATATATTTACGTAATATCAAACTACATGAAAAACGTGAAAAAAGTCACGATTATGCCAAATTTGAGGATTTTAACTTCGAATCATAATGCAAGGTTTCGTATTATTTAGATCCAAGAAAAGACATATGACAATGTTGTTTCCAATACAAATGATAAAAATCAATGTGTTTTCATTAGAATTAACTGAAATGTTCCTGATTTTCCGTTCATATTACCGATGGAAGATGTACACGTAAAACCGCTCTAATCCGGCTGAAACGTCGATATATGCAATAAAAACAGAACTTCTCCCCTTTTCAATATCTTACTCAGTATTTTAAAGAGAAACAAATAGATGATTAAAAATGAAGTATTTAAGGTTATAATCTAATCAATTATGTGTTTGCATCATTTTTATTGTATATTTAATGAGTTAATTTGAGTTAATAAGTTAATGAGTTATGAGTTAATAAGATGTATAAACTGAAAATTCACAAAAACGTGGAAAAACGGCAAAATATTGCCTAATTCGATGATATTTTGATTAAATCACAAAAAGGAAAAGGGAATGATGAACGTCAAAATCTTGCTAAATTCGATGATTTCTCGTACGAAACAAAATGCAAGAAAACTTGCTTAAAATGCAATATTATGCGAAATTCTGAGATTTGAAGGCCAAATCACATATCGTGATACTACATGAAATTGTATCGAAATATTGGTAAAAATGAATATATTTACGTAATATCAAACTACATGAAAAACGTGAAAAAAGTCACGATTATACCAAATTTGAGGATTTTAACTTCGAATCATAATGCAAGGTTTCGTATTATTTAGATCCAAGACAAGACATATGTCAATGTTGTTTCCAATACAAATGATTAAAATCAATGTGTTTTCATTAGAATTAACTGAAATGTTCCTGATTTTCCGTTCATATTACCGATGGAAGATGTACAAGTAAAACCGCTCTAATCCGGCTGAAACGTCGATATATGCAATAAAAACAGAACTTCTCCCCTTTTCAATATCTTACTCAGTATTTTAAAGAGAAACAAATAGATTATTGAAAATGAAGTATTTAAGGTTACAATCTAATCAATTATGTGTTTGCATCATTTTTATTGTATATTTATTGAGTTAATACTAATAAACTGAAAATTCACAAAAACGTAGAAAAACGGCAAAATATTGCCTAATTCGATGATATTTTGATTAAATCACATAAAGGAAAAGGGAATGATGAACGTCAAAATCTTGCTAAATTCGATGATTTCTCGTACGAAACAAAATGCAAGAAAACTTGCTTAAAATGCAATATTATGCGAAATTCTGAGATTTGAAGGCCAAATCACATATCGTTATACGACATGAAATAGTATCGAAATATTGGTAAAAATGAATATATTTACGTAATATCAAACTACATGAAAAACGTGAAAAAACTCACTATTATACCAAATTTGAGGATTTTAACTTCGAATCATAAAGCGAGGTTTCGTACTATTTAGATCCATGAAAAGACATATGAAAATGTTGTTTCCAATACAAATTATAAAAATCAATGTGTTTTCATTAGAATTAACTAAAATGTTCCTGATTTTCCGTTTATATTACCAAAGGAAGATGTACACGCAAAACCGCTCTATTCCGGCTGAAACGTCGATATATGCAATAAAAACCGAACTTCTCCCCTTTTCAATATCTTACTCAGTATTTTAACGAGAAACAAATAGATGATTGAAAATGAAGTATTTAAGGTTACTATCTAATCAATTATGTGTTTGCATCATTTTTATTGTATATTTAATGAATTAATACTAATAAACTGAAAATTCACAAAAACGTGGAAAAACGGCAAAATATTGCCTAATTCGATGATATTTTGATTAAATCACATAAAGGAAAAGGGAATGATAAACGTCAAAATATTGCTAAATTCGATGATTTCTCGTACGGAACAAAATGCAAGAAAACTTGCTTAAAATGCAATATTATGCGAAATTCTGAGATTTGAAGGCAAAATCACATATCGTGATACTACATGAAATTGTATCGAAATATTGGTAAACATGAATATATTTACGTAATATCAAACTACATGAAAAACGTGAAAAAAGTCACGATTATACCAAATTTGAGGATTTTAACTTCGAATCATAATGCAAGGTTTCGTATTATTTAGATCCAAGACAAGACATATGACAATGTTGTTTCCAATACAAATGATTAAAATCAATGTGTTTTCATTAGAATTAACTGAAATGTTCCTGATTTTCCGTTCATATTACCGATGGAAGATGTACAAGTAAAACCGCTCTAATCCGGCTGAAACGTCGATATATGCAATAAAAACAGAACTTCTCCCCTTTTCAATATCTTACTCAGTATTTTAAAGAGAAACAAATAGATTATTGAAAATGAAGTATTTAAGGTTACAATCTAATCAATTATGTGTTTGCATCATTTTTATTGTATATTTAATGAGTTAATTTGAGTTAATAAGTTAATGAGTTATGAGTTAATAAGATGTATAAACTGAAAATTCACAAAAACGTGGAAAAACGGCAAAATATTGCCTAATTCGATGATATTTTGATTAAATCACAAAAAGGAAAAGGGAATGATGAACGTCAAAATCTTGCTAAATTCGATGATTTCTCGTACGAAACAAAATGCAAGAAAACTTGCTTAAAATGCAATATTATGCGAAATTCTGAGATTTGAAGGCCAAATCACATATCGTGATACTACATGAAATTGTATCGAAATATTGGTAAAAATGAATATATTTACGTAATATCAAACTACATGAAAAACGTGAAAAAAGTCACGATTATACCAAATTTGAGGATTTTAACTTCGAATCATAATGCAAGGTTTCGTATTATTTAGATCCAAGACAAGACATATGTCAATGTTGTTTCCAATACAAATGATTAAAATCAATGTGTTTTCATTAGAATTAACTGAAATGTTCCTGATTTTCCGTTCATATTACCGATGGAAGATGTACAAGAAAAACCGCTCTAATCCGGCTGAAACGTCGATATATGCAATAAAAACAGAACTTCTCCCCTTTTCAATATCTTACTCAGTATTTTAAAGAGAAACAAATAGATTATTGAAAATGAAGTATTTAAGGTTACAATCTAATCAATTATGTGTTTGCATCATTTTTATTGTATATTTATTGAGTTAATACTAATAAACTGAAAATTCACAAAAACGTAGAAAAACGGCAAAATATTGCCTAATTCGATGATATTTTGATTAAATCACATAAAGGAAAAGGGAATGATGAACGTCAAAATCTTGCTAAATTCGATGATTTCTCGTACGAAACAAAATGCAAGAAAACTTGCTTAAAATGCAATATTATGCGAAATTCTGAGATTTGAAGGCCAAATCACATATCGTTATACGACATGAAATAGTATCGAAATATTGGTAAAAATGAATATATTTACGTAATATCAAACTACATGAAAAACGTGAAAAAACTCACTATTATACCAAATTTGAGGATTTTAACTTCGAATCATAAAGCGAGGTTTCGTACTATTTAGATCCATGAAAAGACATATGAAAATGTTGTTTCCAATTCAAATTATAAAAATCAATGTGTTTTCATTAGAATTAACTAAAATGTTCCTGATTTTCCGTTTATATTACCAAAGGAAGATGTACACGCAAAACCGCTCTATTCCGGCTGAAACGTCGATATATGCAATAAAAACCGAACTTCTCCCCTTTTCAATATCTTACTCAGTATTTTAACGAGAAACAAATAGATGATTGAAAATGAAGTATTTAAGGTTACTATCTAATCAATTATGTGTTTGCATCATTTTTATTGTATATTTAATGAATTAATACTAATAAACTGAAAATTCACAAAAACGTGGAAAAACGGCAAAATATTGCCTAATTCGATGATATTTTGATTAAATCACATAAAGGAAAAGGGAATGATAAACGTCAAAATATTGCTAAATTCGATGATTTCTCGTACGGAACAAAATGCAAGAAAACTTGCTTAAAATGCAATATTATGCGAAATTCTGAGTTTTGAAGGCAAAATCACATATCGTGATACTACATGAAATTGTATCGAAATATTGGTAAACATGAATATATTTACGTAATATCAAACTACATGAAAAACGTGAAAAAAGTCACGATTATACCAAATTTGAGGATTTTAACTTCGAATCATAATGCAAGGTTTCGTATTATTTAGATCCAAGACAAGACATATGACAATGTTGTTTCCAATACAAATGATTAAAATCAATGTGTTTTCATTAGAATTAACTGAAATGTTCCTGATTTTCCGTTCATATTACCGATGGAAGATGTACAAGTAAAACCGCTCTAATCCGGCTGAAACGTCGATATATGCAATAAAAACAGAACTTCTCCCCTTTTCAATATCTTACTCAGTATTTTAAAGAGAAACAAATAGATTATTGAAAATGAAGTATTTAAGGTTACAATCTAATCAATTATGTGTTTGCATCATTTTTATTGTATATTTATTGAGTTAATACTAATAAACTGAAAATTCACCAAAACGTAGAAAAACGGCAAAATATTGCCTAATTCGATGATATTTTGATTAAATCACATAAAGGAAAAGGGAATGATGAACGTCAAAATCTTGCTAAATTCGATGATTTCTCGTACGAAACAAAATGCAAGAAAACTTGCTTAAAATGCAATATTATGCGAAATTCTGAGATTTGAAGGCCAAATCACATATCGTTATACGACATGAAATAGTATCGAAATATTGGTAAAAATGAATATATTTACGTAATATCAAACTACATGAAAAACGTGAAAAAACTCACTATTATACCAAATTTGAGGATTTTAACTTCGAATCATAGAGCGAGGTTTCGTATTATTTAGATCCAAGAAAAGACATATGACAATGTTGTTTCCAATACAAATGATAAAAATCAATGTGTTTTCATTAGAATTAACTGAAATGTTCCTGATTTTCCGTTCATATTACCGATGGAAGATGTACACGTAAAACCGCTCTAATCCGGCTGAAACGTCGATATATGCAATAAAAACAGAACTTCTCCCCTTTTCAATATCTTACTCAGTATTTTAAAGAGAAACAAATAGATGATTAAAAATGAAGTATTTAAGGTTATAATCTAATCAATTATGTGTTTGCATCATTTTTATTGTATATTTATTGAGTTAATACTAATAAACTGAAAATTCACAAAAACGTAGAAAAACGGCAAAATATTGCCTAATTCGATGGTATTTTGATTAAATCACATAAAGGAAAAGGGAATGATGAACGTCAAAATCTTGCTAAATTCGATGATTTCTCGTACGAAACAAAATGCAAGAAAACTTGCTTAAAATGCAATATTATGCGAAATTTTGAGATTTGAAGGCCAAATCACATATCGTTATACGACATGAAATAGTATCGAAATATTGGTAAAAATGAATATATTTACGTAATATCAAACTACATGAAAAACGTGAAAAAAGTCACTATTATACCAAATTTGAGGATTTTAACTTCGAATCATAAAGCGAGGTTTCGTACTATTTAGATCCATGAAAAGACATATGACAATGTTGTTTCCAATACAAATGATAAAAATCAATGTGTTTTCATTAGAATTAACTGAAATGTTCCTGATTTTCCGTTCATATTACCGATGGAAGATGTACACGTAAAACCGCTCTATTCCGGCTGAAACGTCGATATATGCAATAAAAACCGAACTTCTCCCCTTTTCAATATCTTACTCAGTATTTTAACGAGAAACAAATAGATGATTGAAAATGAAGTATTTAAGGTTACTATCTAATCAATTATGTGTTTACATCATTTTTATTGTATATTTAATGAATTAATACTAATAAACTGAAAATTCACAAAAACGTGGAAAAACGGCAAAATATTGCCTAATTCGATGATATTTTGATTAAATCACATAAAGGAAAAGGGAATGATAAACGTCAAAATATTGCTAAATTCGATGATTTCTCGTACGAAACAATATGCAAGAAAACTTGCTTAAAATGCAATATTATGCGAAATTCTGAAATTTGAAGGCCACATCACATATCGTGATACTACATGAAATAGTATCGAAATATTGGTAAAAATGAATATATTTACGTAATATCAAACTACATGAAAAACGTGAAAAAAGTCACGATTATGCCAAATTTGAGGATTTTAACTTCGAATCATAGTGCAAGGTTTCGTATTATTTAGATCCAAGAAAAGACATATGACAATGTTGTTTCCAATACAAATGATAAAAATCAATGTGTTTTCATTAGAATTAACTAAAATGTTCCTGATTTTCCGTTCATATTACCGATGGAAGATGTTCACGTAAAACCGCTCTAACCTGGCTGAAACGTCGATATATGCAATAAAAACAGAACTTCTCCCCTTTTCAATATCTTACTCAGTATTTTAAAGAGAAACAAATAGATGATTGTAAATGAAGTATTTAAGGTTACAATCTAATCAATTATGTGTTTGCATCATTTTTATTGTATATTTATTGAGTTAATACTAATAAACTGAAAATTCACAAAAACGTAGAAAAACGGCAAAATATTGCCTAATTCGATGATATTTTGATTAAATCACATAAAGGAAAAGGGAATGATGAACGTCAAAATCTTGCTAAATTCGATGATTTCTCGTACGAAACAAAATGCAAGAAAACTTGCTTAAAATGCAATATTATGCGAAATTCTGAGATTTGAAGGCCAAATCACATATCGTTATACGACATGAAATAGTATCGAAATATTGGTAAAAATGAATATATTTACGTAATATCAAACTACATGAAAAACGTGAAAAAACTCACTATTATACCAAATTTGAGGATTTTAACTTCGAATCATAGAGCGAGGTTTCGTATTATTTAGATCCAAGAAAAGACATATGACAATGTTGTTTCCAATACAAATGATAAAAATCAATGTGTTTTCATTAGAATTAACTGAAATGTTCCTGATTTTCCGTTCATATTACCGATGGAAGATGTACACGTAAAACCGCTCTAATCCGGCTGAAACGTCGATATATGCAATAAAAACAGAACTTCTCCCCTTTTCAATATCTTACTCAGTATTTTAAAGAGAAACAAATAGATTATTGAAAATGAAGTATTTAAGGTTACAATCTAATCAATTATGTGTTTGCATCATTTTTATTGTATATTTATTGAGTTAATACTAATAAACTGAAAATTCACAAAAACGTAGAAAGACGGCAAAATATTGCCTAATTCGATGATATTTTGATTAAATCACATAAAGGAAAAGGGAATGATGAACGTCAAAATCTTGCTAAATTCGATGATTTCTCGTACGAAACAAAATGCAAGAAAACTTGCTTAAAATGCAATATTATGCGAAATTCTGAGATTTGAAGGCCAAATCACATATCGTGATACTACATGAAATTGTATCGAAATATTGGTAAAAATGAATATATTTACGTAATATCAAACTACATGAAAAACGTGAAAAAAGTCACGATTATGCCAAATTTGAGGATTTTAACTTCGAATCATAATGCAAGGTTTCGTATTATTTAGATCCAAGAAAAGACATATGACAATGTTGTTTCCAATACAAATGATAAAAATCAATGTGTTTTCATTAGAATTAACTGAAATGTTCCTGATTTTCCGTTCATATTACCGATGGAAGATGTACACGTAAAACCGCTCTAATCCGGCTGAAACGTCGATATATGCAATAAAAACAGAACTTCTCCCCTTTTCAATATCTTACTCAGTATTTTAAAGAGAAACAAATAGATGATTAAAAATGAAGTATTTAAGGTTATAATCTAATCAATTATGTGTTTGCATCATTTTTATTGTATATTTAATGAGTTAATTTGAGTTAATAAGTTAATGAGTTATGAGTTAATAAGATGTATAAACTGAAAATTCACAAAAACGTGGAAAAACGGCAAAATATTGCCTAATTCGATGATATTTTGATTAAATCACAAAAAGGAAAAGGGAATGATGAACGTCAAAATCTTGCTAAATTCGATGAATTCTCGTACGAAACAAAATGCAAGAAAACTTGCTTAAAATGCAATATTATGCGAAATTCTGAGATTTGAAGGCCAAATCACATATCGTGATACTACATGAAATTGTATCGAAATATTGGTAAAAATGAATATATTTACGTAATATCAAACTACATGAAAAACGTGAAAAAAGTCACGATTATACCAAATTTGAGGATTTTAACTTCGAATCATAATGCAAGGTTTCGTATTATTTAGATCCAAGACAAGACATATGTCAATGTTGTTTCCAATACAAATGATTAAAATCAATGTGTTTTCATTAGAATTAACTGAAATGTTCCTGATTTTCCGTTCATATTACCGATGGAAGATGTACAAGTAAAACCGCTCTAATCCGGCTGAAACGTCGATATATGCAATAAAAACAGAACTTCTCCCCTTTTCAATATCTTACTCAGTATTTTAAAGAGAAACAAATAGATTATTGAAAATGAAGTATTTAAGGTTACAATCTAATCAATTATGTGTTTGCATCATTTTTATTGTATATTTATTGAGTTAATACTAATAAACTGAAAATTCACAAAAACGTAGAAAAACGGCAAAATATTGCCTAATTCGATGATATTTTGATTAAATCACATAAAGGAAAAGGGAATGATGAACGTCAAAATCTTGCTAAATTCGATGATTTCTCGTACGAAACAAAATGCAAGAAAACTTGCTTAAAATGCAATATTATGCGAAATTCTGAGATTTGAAGGCCAAATCACATATCGTTATACGACATGAAATAGTATCGAAATATTGGTAAAAATGAATATATTTACGTAATATCAAACTACATGAAAAACGTGAAAAAACTCACTATTATACCAAATTTGAGGATTTTAACTTCGAATCATAAAGCGAGGTTTCGTACTATTTAGATCCATGAAAAGACATATGAAAATGTTGTTTCCAATACAAATTATAAAAATCAATGTGTTTTCATTAGAATTAACTAAAATGTTCCTGATTTTCCGTTTATATTACCAAAGTAAGATGTACACGCAAAACCGCTCTATTCCGGCTGAAACGTCGATATATGCAATAAAAACCGAACTTCTCCCCTTTTCAATATCTTACTCAGTATTTTAACGAGAAACAAATAGATGATTGAAAATGAAGTATTTAAGGTTACTATCTAATCAATTATGTGTTTGCATCATTTTTATTGTATATTTAATGAATTAATACTAATAAACTGAAAATTCACAAAAACGTGGAAAAACGGCAAAATATTGCCTAATTCGATGATATTTTGATTAAATCACATAAAGGAAAAGGGAATGATAAACGTCAAAATATTGCTAAATTCGATGATTTCTCGTACGGAACAAAATGCAAGAAAACTTGCTTAAAATGCAATATTATGCGAAATTCTGAGATTTGAAGGCAAAATCACATATCGTGATACTACATGAAATTGTATCGAAATATTGGTAAAAATGAATATATTTACGTAATATCAAACTACATGAAAAACGTGAAAAAAGTCACGATTATACCAAATTTGAGGATTTTAACTTCGAATCATAATGCAAGGTTTCGTATTATTTAGATCCAAGACAAGACATATGACAATGTTGTTTCCAATACAAATGATTAAAATCAATGTGTTTTCATTAGAATTAACTGAAATGTTCCTGATTTTCCGTTCATATTACCGATGGAAGATGTACAAGTAAAACCGCTCTAATCCGGCTGAAACGTCGATATATGCAATAAAAACAGAACTTCTCCCCTTTTCAATATCTTACTCAGTATTTTAAAGAGAAACAAATAGATTATTGAAAATGAAGTATTTAAGGTTACAATCTAATCAATTATGTGTTTGCATCATTTTTATTGTATATTTATTGAGTTAATACTAATAAACTGAAAATTCACCAAAACGTAGAAAAACGGCAAAATATTGCCTAATTCGATGATATTTTGATTAAATCACATAAAGGAAAAGGGAATGATGAACGTCAAAATCTTGCTAAATTCGATGATTTCTCGTACGAAACAAAATGCAAGAAAACTTGCTTAAAATGCAATATTATGCGAAATTCTGAGATTTGAAGGCCAAATCACATATCGTTATACGACATGAAATAGTATCGAAATATTGGTAAAAATGAATATATTTACGTAATATCAAACTACATGAAAAACGTGAAAAAACTCACTATTATACCAAATTTGAGGATTTTAACTTCGAATCATAGAGCGAGGTTTCGTATTATTTAGATCCAAGAAAAGACATATGACAATGTTGTTTCCAATACAAATGATAAAAATCAATGTGTTTTCATTAGAATTAACTGAAATGTTCCTGATTTTCCGTTCATATTACCGATGGAAGATGTACACGTAAAACCGCTCTAATCCGGCTGAAACGTCGATATATGCAATAAAAACAGAACTTCTCCCCTTTTCAATATCTTACTCAGTATTTTAAAGAGAAACAAATAGATGATTAAAAATGAAGTATTTAAGGTTATAATCTAATCAATTATGTGTTTGCATCATTTTTATTGTATATTTAATGAATTAATACTAATAAACTGAAAATTCACAAAAACGTGGAAAAACGGCAAAATATTGCCTAATTCGATGATATTTTGATTAAATCACATAAAGGAAAAGGGAATGATAAACGTCAAAATATTGCTAAATTCGATGATTTCTCGTACGAAACAATATGCAAGAAAACTTGCTTAAAATGCAATATTATGCGAAATTCTGAAATTTGAAGGCCACATCACATATCGTGATACTACATGAAATAGTATCGAAATATTGGTAAAAATGAATATATTTACGTAATATCAAACTACATGAAAAACGTGAAAAAAGTCACGATTATGCCAAATTTGAGGATTTTAACTTCGAATCATAGTGCAAGGTTTCGTATTATTTAGATCCAAGAAAAGACATATGACAATGTTGTTTCCAATACAAATGATAAAAATCAATGTGTTTTCATTAGAATTAACTAAAATGTTCCTGATTTTCCGTTCATATTACCGATGGAAGATGTTCACGTAAAACCGCTCTAACCTGGCTGAAACGTCGATATATGCAATAAAAACAGAACTTCTCCCCTTTTCAATATCTTACTCAGTATTTTAAAGAGAAACAAATAGATGATTGTAAATGAAGTATTTAAGGTTACAATCTAATCAATTATGTGTTTGCATCATTTTTATTGTATATTTATTGAGTTAATACTAATAAACTGAAAATTCACAAAAACGTAGAAAAACGGCAAAATATTGCCTAATTCGATGATATTTTGATTAAATCACATAAAGGAAAAGGGAATGATGAACGTCAAAATCTTGCTAAATTCGATGATTTCTCGTACGAAACAAAATGCAAGAAAACTTGCTTAAAATGCAATATTATGCGAAATTCTGAGATTTGAAGGCCAAATCACATATCGTTATACGACATGAAATAGTATCGAAATATTGGTAAAAATGAATATATTTACGTAATATCAAACTACATGAAAAACGTGAAAAAACTCACTATTATACCAAATTTGAGGATTTTAACTTCGAATCATAAAGCGAGGTTTCGTACTATTTAGATCCATGAAAAGACATATGACAATGTTGTTTCCAATACAAATGATAAAAATCAATGTGTTTTCATTAGAATTAACTGAAATGTTCCTGATTTTCCGTTCATATTACCGATGGAAGATGTACACGTAAAACCGCTCTATTCCGGCTGAAACGTCGATATATGCAATAAAAACCGAACTTCTCCCCTTTTCAATATCTTACTCAGTATTTTAACGAGAAACAAATAGATGATTGAAAATGAAGTATTTAAGGTTACTATCTAATCAATTATGTGTTTGCATCATTTTTATTGTATATTTAATGAATTAATACTAATAAACTGAAAATTCACAAAAACGTGGAAAAACGGCAAAATATTGCCTAATTCGATGATATTTTGATTAAATCACATAAAGGAAAAGGGAATGATAAACGTCAAAATATTGCTAAATTCGATGATTTCTCGTACGAAACAATATGCAAGAAAACTTGCTTAAAATGCAACATTATGCGAAATTCTGAAATTTGAAGGCCACATCACATATCGTGATACTACGTGAAATAGTATCGAAATATTGGTAAAAATGAATATATTTACGTAATATCAAACTACATGAAAAACGTGAAAAAAGTAACGATTATGCCAAATTTGAGGATTTTAACTTCGAATCATAGTGCAAGGTTTCGTATTATTTAGATCCAAGAAAAGACATATGACAATGTTGTTTCCAATACAAATGATAAAAATCAATGTGTTTTCACTAGAATTAACTGAAATGTTCCTGATTTTCCGTTCATATTACCGATGGAAGATGTTCACGTAAAACCGCTCTAACCTGGCTGAAACGTCGATATATGCAATAAAAACAGAACTTCTCCCCTTTTCAATATCTTACTCAGTATTTTAAAGAGAAACAAATAGATGATTGTAAATGAAGTATTTAAGGTTATAATCTAATCAATTATGTGTTTGCATCATTTTTATTGTATATTTATTGAGTTAATACTAATAAACTGAAAATTCACAAAAACGTGGAAAAACGGCAAAATATTGCCTAATTCGATGATATTTTGATTAAATCACATAAAGGAAAAGGGAATGATAAACGTCAAAATATTGCTAAATTCGATGATTTCTCGTACGAAACAAAATGCAAGAAAACTTGCTTAAAATGCAATATTATGCGAAATTCTGAGATTTGAAGGCCAAATCACATATCGTGATACTACATGAAATAGTATCGAAATATTGGTAAAAATGAATATATTTACGTAATATCAAACTACATGAAAAACGTGAAAAAAGTCACGATTATGCCAAATTTGAGGATTTTAACTTCGAATCATAATGCAAGGTTTCGTATTATTTAGATCCAAGAAAAGACATATGACAATGTTGTTTCCAATACAAATGATAAAAATCAATGTGTTTTCATTAGAATTAACTGAAATGTTCCTGATTTTCCGTTCATATTACCGATGGAAGATGTACACGTAAAACCGCTCTAATCCGGCTGAAACGTCGATATATGCAATAAAAACAGAACTTCTCCCCTTTTCAATATCTTACTCAGTATTTTAAAGAGAAACAAATAGATGATTAAAAATGAAGTATTTAAGGTTATAATCTAATCAATTATGTGTTTGCATCATTTTTATTGTATATTTATTGAGTTAATACTAATAAACTGAAAATTCACAAAAACGTGGAAAAACGGCAAAATATTGCCTAATTCGATGATATTTTGATTAAATCACAAAAAGGAAAAGGGAATGATGAACGTCAAAATCTTGCTAAATTCGATGATTTCTCGTACGAAACAAAATGCAAGAAAACTTGCTTAAAATGCAATATTATGCGAAATTCTGAGATTTGAAGGCCAAATCACATATCGTTATACGACATGAAATAGTATCGAAATATTGGTAAAAATGAATATATTTACGTAATATCAAACTACATGAAAAACGTGAAAAAACTCACTATTATACCAAATTTGAGGATTTTAACTTCGAATCATAGAGCGAGGTTTCGTACTATTTAGATCCAAGAAAAGACATATGACAATGTTGTTTCCAATACAAATGATAAAAATCAATGTGTTTTCATTAGAATTAACTGAAATGTTCCTGATTTTCCGTTCATATTACCGATGGAAGATGTACACGTAAAACCGCTCTAATCCGGCTGAAACGTCGATATATGCAATAAAAACAGAACTTCTCCCCTTTTCAATATCTTACTCAGTATTTTAAAGAGAAACAAATAGATGATTAAAAATGAAGTATTTAAGGTTATAATCTAATCAATTATGTGTTTGCATCATTTTTATTGTATATTTATTGAGTTAATACTAATAAACTGAAAATTCACAAAAACGTAGAAAAACGGCAAAATATTGCCTAATTCGATGATATTTTGATTAAATCACATAAAGGAAAAGGGAATGATGAACGTCAAAAATCTTGCTAAATTCGATGATTTCTCGTACGAAACAAAATGCAAGAAAACTTGCTTAAAATGCAATATTATGCGAAATTTTGAGATTTGAAGGCCAAATCACATATCGTTATACGACATGAAATAGTATCGAAATATTGGTAAAAATGAATATATTTACGTAATATCAAACTACATGAAAAACGTGAAAAAAGTCACTATTATACCAAATTTGAGGATTTTAACTTCGAATCATAGAGCGAGGTTTCGTACTATTTAGATCCATGAAAAGACATATGACAATGTTGTTTCCAATACAAATTATAAAAATCAATGTGTTTTCATTAGAATTAACTAAAATGTTCCTGATTTTCCGTTTATATTACCAAAGGAAGATGTACACGCAAAACCGCTCTATTCCGGCTGAAACGTCGATATATGCAATAAAAACCGAACTTCTCCCCTTTTCAATATCTTACTCAGTATTTTAACGAGAAACAAATAGATGATTGAAAATGAAGTATTTAAGGTTACTATCTAATCAATTATGTGTTTGCATCATTTTTATTGTATATTTAATGAATTAATACTAATAAACTGAAAATTCACAAAAACGTGGAAAAACGGCAAAATATTGCCTAATTCGATGATATTTTGATTAAATCACATAAAGGAAAAGGGAATGATAAACGTCAAAATATTGCTAAATTCGATGATTTCTCGTACGGAACAAAATGCAAGAAAACTTGCTTAAAATGCAATATTATGCGAAATTCTGAGATTTGGAGGCCAAATCACATATCGTGATACTACATGAAATAGTATCGAAATATTGGTATAAATGAATATTTTTACGTAATATCAAAATACATGAAAAACGTGAAAAAAGTCACGATTATGCCAAATTTGAGGATTTTAACTTCGAACCATAATGCAAGGTTTCGTATTATTTAGATCCAAGAAAAGACATATGACAATGTTGTTTCCAATACAAATGATAAAAATCAATGTGTTTTCATTAGAATTAACTGAAATGTTCCTGATTTTCCGTTCATATTACCGATGGAAGATGTACACGTAAAACCGCTCTAATCCGGCTGAAACGTCGATATATGCAATAAAAACAGAACTTCTCCCCTTTTCAATATCTTACTCAGTATTTTAAAGAGAAACAAATAGATGATTAAAAATGAAGTATTTAAGGTTATAATCTAATCAATAATGAAACGTCGATATATGCAATAAAAACAGAACTTCTCCCCTTTATTTTCCGTTCGTATTATTTAGATCCAAGAAAAGACATATGACAATGTTGTTTCCGTTCATATTACCGATGGAAGATGTACACGTAAAACCGCTCTAATCCGGCTGAAACGTCGATATATGCAATAAAAACAGAACTTCTCCCCTTTATTTTCCGTTCGTATTATTTAGATCCAAGAAAAGACATATGACAATGTTGTTTCCAATACAAATGATAAAAATCAATGCTGAAACGTCGATATATGCAATAAAAACAGAACTTCTCCCCTTTTCAATATCTTACTCAGTATTTTAAAGAGAAACAAATAGATGATTAAAAATGAAGTATTTAAGGTTATAATCTAATCAAAAATGAAACGTCGATATATGCAATAAAAACAGAACTTCTCCCCTTTATTTTCCGTTCGTATTATTTAGATCCAAGAAAAGACATATGACAATGTTGTTTCCGTTCATATTACCGATGGAAGATGTACACGTAAAACCGCTCTAATCCGGCTGAAACGTCGATATATGCAATAAAAACAGAACTTCTCCCCTTTATTTTCCGTTCGTATTATTTAGATCCAAGAAAAGACATATGACAATGTTGTTTCCAATACAAATGATAAAAATCAATGTGTTTTCATTAGAATTAACTGAAATGTTCCTGATTTTCCGTTCATATTACCGTTGGAAGATGTACACGTAAAACCGCTCTAATCCGGCTGAAACGTCGATATATGCAATAAAAACAGAACTTCTCCCCTTTTCAATATCTTACTCAGTATTTTAAAGAGAAACAAATAGATGATTAAAAATGAAGTATTTAAGGTTATAATCTAATCAATAATGAAACGTCGATATATGCAATAAAAACAGAACTTCTCCCCTTTATTTTCCGTTCGTATTATTTAGATCCAAGAAAAGACATATGACAATGTTGTTTCCAATACAAATGATAAAAATCAATGTGTTTTCATTAGAATTAACTGAAATGTTCCTGATTTTCCGTTCATATTACCGATGGAAGATGTACACGTAAAACCGCTCTAATCCGGCTGAAACGTCGATATATGCAATAAAAACAGAACTTCTCCCCTTTTCAATATCTTACTCAGTATTTTAAAGAGAAACAAATAGATGATTAAAAATGAAGTATTTAAGGTTATAATCTAATCAATAATGTGTTTGCATCATTTTTATTGTATATTTATTGTATATTTTATTTATTTATTTATATATTTACTAATAAACTGAAAATTCACAAAAACGTAGAAAAACGGCAAAATATTGATTATTCGATGATATTTTGAATAAATCACATAAAGGAAAAGGGAATGATAAACGTCAAAATATTGCTAAATTCGATGATTTCTCGTACGAAACAAAATGCAAGAAAACTTGCTTAAAATGCAATATTATGCGAAATTCTGAGATTTGAAGGCCAAATCACATATCGTGATACTACATGAAATTGTATCGAAATATTGGTAAAAATGAATATATTTACGTAATATCAAACTACATGAAAAACGTGAAAAAAGTCACGATTATACCAAATTTGAGGATTTTAACTTCGAATCATAGTGCAAGGTTTCGTATTATTTAGATCCAAGAAAAGACATATGACAATGTTGTTTCCAATACAAATGATAAAAATCAATGTGTTTTCATTAGAATTAACTGAAATGTTCCTGATTTTCCGTTCATATTACCGATGGAAGATGTACACGTAAAACCGCTCTAACCTGGCTGAAACGTCGATATATGCAATAAAAACAGAACTTCTCCCCTTTTCAATATCTTACTCAGTATTTTAAAGAGAAACAAATAGATGATTGTAAATGAAGTATTTAAGGTTATAATCTAATCAATTATGTGTTTGCATCATTTTTATTGTATATTTATTGAGTTAATACTAATAAACTGAAAATTCACAAAAACGTGGAAAAACGGCAAAATATTGCCTAATTCGATGATATTTTGATTAAATCACATAAAGGAAAAGGGAATGATAAACGTCAAAATATTGCTAAATTCGATGATTTCTCGTACGAAACAAAATGCAAGAAAACTTGCTTAAAATGCAATATCTGAGATTTGAATATTCTGAGATTTTGATGAGAAACTGCAATATTCTGAGATTTGAAGAGAAAATTTTGATGAGAAAATTTAGATTTTGATGAGAAAATGCAATATTCTGAGATTTGAAGGCCAAATCACATATCGTGATACTACATGAAATTGTATCGAAATATTGGTAAAAATGAATATATTTACGTAATATCAAACTACATGAAAAACGTGAAAAAAGTCACGATTATGCCAAATTTGAGGATTTTAACGTCGAATCATAATGCAAGGTTTCGTATTATTTAGATCCAAGAAAAGACATATGACAATGTTGTTTCCAATACAAATGATAAAAATCAATGTGTTTTCATTAGAATTAACTGAAATGTTCCTGATTTTCCGTTCATATTACCGATGGAAGATGTACACGTAAAACCGCTCTAATCCGGCTGAAACGTCGATATATGCAATAAAAACAGAACTTCTCCCCTTTTCAATATCTTACTCAGTATTTTAAAGAGAAACAAATAGATGATTAAAAATGAAGTATTTAAGGTTATAATCTAATCAATTATGTGTTTGCATCATTTTTATTGTATATTTATTGAGTTAATACTAATAAACTGAAAATTCACAAAAACGTGGAAAAACGGCAAAATATTGCCTAATTCGATGATATTTTGATTAAATCACAAAAAGGAAAAGGGAATGATGAACGTCAAAATCTTGCTAAATTCGATGATTTCTCGTACGAAACAAAATGCAAGAAAACTTGCTTAAAATGCAATATTATGCGAAATTCTGAGATTTGAAGGCCAAATCACATACCGTGATACTACATGAAATTGTATCGAAATATTGGTAAAAATGAATATATTTACGTAATATCAAACTACATGAAAAACGTGAAAAAAGTCACGATTATACCAAATTCGAGGATTTTAACTTCGAATCATAATGCAAGGTTTCGTATTATTTAGATCCAAGACAAGACATATGACAATGTTGTTTCCAATACAAATGATTAAAATCAATGTGTTTTCATTAGAATTAACTGAAATGTTCCTGATTTTCTGTTCATATTACCGATGGAAGATGTACAAGTAAAACCGCTCTAATCCGGCTGAAACGTCGATATATGCAATAAAAACAGAACTTCTCCCCTTTTCAATATCTTACTCAGTATTTTAAAGAGAAACAAATAGATTATTGAAAATGAAGTATTTAAGGTTACAATCTAATCAATTATGTGTTTGCATCATTTTTATTGTATATTTATTGAGTTAATACTAATAAACTGAAAATTCACAAAAACGTAGAAAAACGGCAAAATATTGCCTAATTCGATGATATTTTGATTAAATCACATAAAGGAAAAGGGAATGATGAACGTCAAAATCTTGCTAAATTCGATGATTTCTCGTACGAAACAAAATGCAAGAAAACTTGCTTAAAATGCAATATTATGCGAAATTCTGAGATTTGAAGGCCAAATCACATATCGTTATACGACATGAAATAGTATCGAAATATTGGTAAAAATGAATATATTTACGTAATATCAAACTACATGAAAAACGTGAAAAAAGTCACTATTATACCAAATTTGAGGATTTTAACTTCGAATCATAGAGCGAGGTTTCGTACTATTTAGATCCATGAAAAGACATATGACAATGTTGTTTCCAATACAAATTATAAAAATCAATGTGTTTTCATTAGAATTAACTAAAATGTTCCTGATTTTCCGTTTATATTACCAAAGGAAGATGTACACGCAAAACCGCTCTATTCCGGCTGAAACGTCGATATATGCAATAAAAACCGAACTTCTCCCCTTTTCAATATCTTACTCAGTATTTTAACGAGAAACAAATAGATGATTGAAAATGAAGTATTTAAGGTTACTATCTAATCAATTATGTGTTTGCATCATTTTTATTGTATATTTAATGAATTAATACTAATAAACTGAAAATTCACAAAAACGTGGAAAAACGGCAAAATATTGCCTAATTCGATGATATTTTGATTAAATCACATAAAGGAAAAGGGAATGATAAACGTCAAAATATTGCTAAATTCGATGATTTCTCGTACGGAACAAAATGCAAGAAAACTTGCTTAAAATGCAATATTATGCGAAATTCTGAGATTTGGAGGCCAAATCACATATCGTGATACTACATGAAATAGTATCGAAATATTGGTATAAATGAATATTTTTACGTAATATCAAAATACATGAAAAACGTGAAAAAAGTCACGATTATGCCAAATTTGAGGATTTTAACTTCGAACCATAATGCAAGGTTTCGTATTATTTAGATCCAAGAAAAGACATATGACAATGTTGTTTCCAATACAAATGATAAAAATCAATGTGTTTTCATTAGAATTAACTGAAATGTTCCTGATTTTCCGTTCATATTACCGATGGAAGATGTACACGTAAAACCGCTCTAATCCGGCTGAAACGTCGATATATGCAATAAAAACAGAACTTCTCCCCTTTTCAATATCTTACTCAGTATTTTAAAGAGAAACAAATAGATGATTAAAAATGAAGTATTTAAGGTTATAATCTAATCAATAATGAAACGTCGATATATGCAATAAAAACAGAACTTCTCCCCTTTATTTTCCGTTCGTATTATTTAGATCCAAGAAAAGACATATGACAATGTTGTTTCCGTTCATATTACCGATGGAAGATGTACACGTAAAACCGCTCTAATCCGGCTGAAACGTCGATATATGCAATAAAAACAGAACTTCTCCCCTTTATTTTCCGTTCGTATTATTTAGATCCAAGAAAAGACATATGACAATGTTGTTTCCAATACAAATGATAAAAATCAATGCTGAAACGTCGATATATGCAATAAAAACAGAACTTCTCCCCTTTTCAATATCTTACTCAGTATTTTAAAGAGAAACAAATAGATGATTAAAAATGAAGTATTTAAGGTTATAATCTAATCAAAAATGAAACGTCGATATATGCAATAAAAACAGAACTTCTCCCCTTTATTTTCCGTTCGTATTATTTAGATCCAAGAAAAGACATATGACAATGTTGTTTCCGTTCATATTACCGATGGAAGATGTACACGTAAAACCGCTCTAATCCGGCTGAAACGTCGATATATGCAATAAAAACAGAACTTCTCCCCTTTATTTTCCGTTCGTATTATTTAGATCCAAGAAAAGACATATGACAATGTTGTTTCCAATACAAATGATAAAAATCAATGTGTTTTCATTAGAATTAACTGAAATGTTCCTGATTTTCCGTTCATATTACCGTTGGAAGATGTACACGTAAAACCGCTCTAATCCGGCTGAAACGTCGATATATGCAATAAAAACAGAACTTCTCCCCTTTTCAATATCTTACTCAGTATTTTAAAGAGAAACAAATAGATGATTAAAAATGAAGTATTTAAGGTTATAATCTAATCAATAATGAAACGTCGATATATGCAATAAAAACAGAACTTCTCCCCTTTATTTTCCGTTCGTATTATTTAGATCCAAGAAAAGACATATAACAATGTTGTTTCCAATACAAATGATAAAAATCAATGTGTTTTCATTAGAATTAACTGAAATGTTCCTGATTTTCCGTTCATATTACCGATGGAAGATGTACACGTAAAACCGCTCTAATCCGGCTGAAACGTCGATATATGCAATAAAAACAGAACTTCTCCCCTTTTCAATATCTTACTCAGTATTTTAAAGAGAAACAAATAGATGATTAAAAATGAAGTATTTAAGGTTATAATCTAATCAATAATGTGTTTGCATCATTTTTATTGTATATTTATTGTATATTTTATTTATTTATTTATTTATTTACTAATAAACTGAAAATTCACAAAAACGTAGAAAAACGGCAAAATATTGATTATTCGATGATATTTTGAATAAATCACATAAAGGAAAAGGGAATGATAAACGTCAAAATATTGCTAAATTCGATGATTTCTCGTACGAAACAAAATGCAAGAAAACTTGCTTAAAATGCAATATTATGCGAAATTCTGAGATTTGAAGGCCAAATCACATATCGTGATACTACATGAAATTGTATCGAAATATTGGTAAAAATGAATATATTTACGTAATATCAAACTACATGAAAAACGTGAAAAAAGTCACGATTATACCAAATTTGAGGATTTTAACTTCGAATCATAGTGCAAGGTTTCGTATTATTTAGATCCAAGAAAAGACATATGACAATGTTGTTTCCAATACAAATGATAAAAATCAATGTGTTTTCATTAGAATTAACTGAAATGTTCCTGATTTTCCGTTCATATTACCGATGGAAGATGTACACGTAAAACCGCTCTAACCTGGCTGAAACGTCGATATATGCAATAAAAACAGAACTTCTCCCCTTTTCAATATCTTACTCAGTATTTTAAAGAGAAACAAATAGATGATTGTAAATGAAGTATTTAAGGTTATAATCTAATCAATTATGTGTTTGCATCATTTTTATTGTATATTTATTGAGTTAATACTAATAAACTGAAAATTCACAAAAACGTGGAAAAACGGCAAAATATTGCCTAATTCGATGATATTTTGATTAAATCACATAAAGGAAAAGGGAATGATAAACGTCAAAATATTGCTAAATTCGATGATTTCTCGTACGAAACAAAATGCAAGAAAACTTGCTTAAAATGCAATATCTGAGATTTGAATATTCTGAGATTTTGATGAGAAACTGCAATATTCTGAGATTTGAAGAGAAAATTTTGATGAGAAAATTTTGATTTTGATGAGAAAATGCAATATTCTGAGATTTGAAGGCCAAATCACATATCGTGATACTACATGAAATTGTATCGAAATATTGGTAAAAATGAATATATTTACGTAATATCAAACTACATGAAAAACGTGAAAAAAGTCACGATTATGCCAAATTTGAGGATTTTAACTTCGAATCATAATGCAAGGTTTCGTATTATTTAGATCCAAGAAAAGACATATGACAATGTTGTTTCCAATACAAATGATAAAAATCAATGTGTTTTCATTAGAATTAACTGAAATGTTCCTGATTTTCCGTTCATATTACCGATGGAAGATGTACACGTAAAACCGCTCTAATCCGGCTGAAACGTCGATATATGCAATAAAAACAGAACTTCTCCCCTTTTCAATATCTTACTCAGTATTTTAAAGAGAAACAAATAGATGATTAAAAATGAAGTATTTAAGGTTATAATCTAATCAATTATGTGTTTGCATCATTTTTATTGTATATTTATTGAGTTAATACTAATAAACTGAAAATTCACAAAAACGTGGAAAAACGGCAAAATATTGCCTAATTCGATGATATTTTGATTAAATCACAAAAAGGAAAAGGGAATGATGAACGTCAAAATCTTGCTAAATTCGATGATTTCTCGTACGAAACAAAATGCAAGAAAACTTGCTTAAAATGCAATATTATGCGAAATTCTGAGATTTGAAGGCCAAATCACATACCGTGATACTACATGAAATTGTATTGAAATATTGGTAAAAATGAATATATTTACGTAATATCAAACTACATGAAAAACGTGAAAAAAGTCACGATTATACCAAATTCGAGGATTTTAACTTCGAATCATAATGCAAGGTTTCGTATTATTTAGATCCAAGACAAGACATATGACAATGTTGTTTCCAATACAAATGATTAAAATCAATGTGTTTTCATTAGAATTAACTGAAATGTTCCTGATTTTCTGTTCATATTACCGATGGAAGATGTACAAGTAAAACCGCTCTAATCCGGCTGAAACGTCGATATATGCAATAAAAACAGAACTTCTCCCCTTTTCAATATCTTACTCAGTATTTTAAAGAGAAACAAATAGATTATTGAAAATGAAGTATTTAAGGTTACAATCTAATCAATTATGTGTTTGCATCATTTTTATTGTATATTTATTGAGTTAATACTAATAAACTGAAAATTCACAAAAACGTAGAAAAACGGCAAAATATTGCCTAATTCGATGATATTTTGATTAAATCACATAAAGGAAAAGGGAATGATGAACGTCAAAATCTTGCTAAATTCGATGATTTCTCGTACGAAACAAAATGCAAGAAAACTTGCTTAAAATGCAATATTATGCGAAATTCTGAGATTTGAAGGCCACATCACATATCGTGATACTACATGAAATAGTATCGAAATATTGGTAAAAATGAATATATTTACGTAATATCAAACTACATGAAAAACGTGAAAAAAGTCACTATTATACCAAATTTGAGGATTTTAACTTCGAATCATAGAGCGAGGTTTCGTACTATTTAGATCCATGAAAAGACATATGACAATGTTGTTTCCAATACAAATTATAAAAATCAATGTGTTTTCATTAGAATTAACTAAAATGTTCCTGATTTTCCGTTTATATTACCAAAGGAAGATGTACACGCAAAACCGCTCTATTCCGGCTGAAACGTCGATATATGCAATAAAAACCGAACTTCTCCCCTTTTCAATATCTTACTCAGTATTTTAACGAGAAACAAATAGATGATTGAAAATGAAGTATTTAAGGTTACTATCTAATCAATTATGTGTTTGCATCATTTTTATTGTATATTTAATGAATTAATACTAATAAACTGAAAATTCACAAAAACGTGGAAAAACGGCAAAATATTGCCTAATTCGATGATATTTTGATTAAATCACATAAAGGAAAAGGGAATGATAAACGTCAAAATATTGCTAAATTCGATGATTTCTCGTACGGAACAAAATGCAAGAAAACTTGCTTAAAATGCAATATTATGCGAAATTCTGAGATTTGGAGGCCAAATGACATATCGTGATACTACATGAAATAGTATCGAAATATTGGTATAAATGAATATTTTTACGTAATATCAAAATACATGAAAAACGTGAAAAAAGTCACGATTATGCCAAATTTGAGGATTTTAACTTCGAACCATAATGCAAGGTTTCGTATTATTTAGATCCAAGAAAAGACATATGACAATGTTGTTTCCAATACAAATGATAAAAATCAATGTGTTTTCTTTAGAATTAACTGAAATGTTCCTGATTTTCCGTTCATATTACCGATGGAAGATGTACACGTAAAACCGCTCTAATCCGGCTGAAACGTCGATATATGCAATAAAAACAGAACTTCTCCCCTTTTCAATATCTTACTCAGTATTTTAAAGAGAAACAAATAGATGATTAAAAATGAAGTATTTAAGGTTATAATCTAATCAATAATGAAACGTCGATATATGCAATAAAAACAGAACTTCTCCCCTTTATTTTCCGTTCGTATTATTTAGATCCAAGAAAAGACATATGACAATGTTGTTTCCGTTCATATTACCGATGGAAGATGTACACGTAAAACCGCTCTAATCCGGCTGAAACGTCGATATATGCAATAAAAACAGAACTTCTCCCCTTTATTTTCCGTTCGTATTATTTAGATACAAGAAAAGACATATGACAATGTTGTTTCCAATACAAATGATAAAAATCAATGCTGAAACGTCGATATATGCAATAAAAACAGAACTTCTCCCCTTTTCAATATCTTACTCAGTATTTTAAAGAGAAACAAATAGATGATTAAAAATGAAGTATTTAAGGTTATAATCTAATCAATAATGAAACGTCGATATATGCAATAAAAACAGAACTTCTCCCCTTTATTTTCCGTTCGTATTATTTAGATCCAAGAAAAGACATATGACAATGTTGTTTCCGTTCATATTACCGATGGAAGATGTACACGTAAAACCGCTCTAATCCGGCTGAAACGTCGATATATGCAATAAAAACAGAACTTCTCCCCTTTATTTTCCGTTCGTATTATTTAGATCCAAGAAAAGACATATGACAATGTTGTTTCCAATACAAATGATAAAAATCAATGTGTTTTCATTAGAATTAACTGAAATGTTCCTGATTTTCCGTTCATATTACCGTTGGAAGATGTACACGTAAAACCGCTCTAATCCGGCTGAAACGTCGATATATGCAATAAAAACAGAACTTCTCCCCTTTTCAATATCTTACTCAGTATTTTAAAGAGAAACAAATAGATGATTAAAAATGAAGTATTTAAGGTTATAATCTAATCAATAATGAAACGTCGATATATGCAATAAAAACAGAACTTCTCCCCTTTATTTTCCGTTCGTATTATTTAGATCCAAGAAAAGACATATGACAATGTTGTTTCCAATACAAATGATAAAAATCAATGTGTTTTCATTAGAATTAACTGAAATGTTCCTGATTTTCCGTTCATATTACCGATGGAAGATGTACACGTAAAACCGCTCTAATCCGGCTGAAACGTCGATATATGCAATAAAAACAGAACTTCTCCCCTTTTCAATATCTTACTCAGTATTTTAAAGAGAAACAAATAGATGATTAAAAATGAAGTATTTAAGGTTATAATCTAATCAATAATGTGTTTGCATCATTTTTATTGTATATTTATTGTATATTTTATTTATTTATTTATTTATTTACTAATAAACTGAAAATTCACAAAAAACGTAGAAAAACGGCAAAATGTTGATTATT
The DNA here is from genome assembly GCF_040958095.1 of Procambarus clarkii. Classification (NCBI taxonomy): domain Eukaryota; kingdom Metazoa; phylum Arthropoda; class Malacostraca; order Decapoda; family Cambaridae; genus Procambarus; species Procambarus clarkii. The sequence goes on from NW_027189459.1 coordinate 54,096, forward strand.
CGATGATATTTTGCATAAATCACATAAAGGAAAAGGGAATGATAAACGTCAAAATATTGCTAAATTCGATGATTTCTCGTACGAAACAAAATGCAAGAAAACTTGCTTAAAATGCAATATTATGCGAAATTCTGAGATTTAAAGGCCAAATCACATATCGTGATACTACATGAAATTGTATCGAAATATTGGTAAAAATGAATATATTTACGTAATATCAAACTACATGAAAAACGTGAAAAAAGTCACGATTATACCAAATTTGAGGATTTTAACTTCGAATCATAGTGCAAGGTTTCGTATTATTTAGATCCAAGAAAAGACATATGACAATGTTGTTTCAATTACAAATGATAAAAATCAATGTGTTTTCATTAGAATTAACTGAAATGTTCTTGATTTTCCGTTCATATTACCGATGGAAGATGTACACGTAAAACCGCTCTAACCTGGCTGAAACGTCGATATATGGAATAAAAACAGAACTTCTCCCCTTTTCAATATCTTACTCAGTATTTTAAAGAGAAACAAATAGATGATTGTAAATGAAGTATTTAAGGTTATAATCTAATCAATTATGTGTTTGCATCATTTTTATTGTATATTTATTGAGTTAATACTAATAAACTGAAAATTCACAAAAACGTGGAAAAACGGCAAAATATTGCCTAATTCGATGATATTTTGATTAAATCACATAAAGGAAAAGGGAATGATAAACGTCAAAATATTGCTAAATTCGATGATTTCTCGTACGAAACAAAATGCAAGAAAACTTGCTTAAAATGCAATATCTGAGATTTGAATATTCTGAGATTTTGATGAGAAACTGCAATATTCTGAGATTTGAAGAGAAAATTTTGATGAGAAAATTTTGATTTTGATGAGAAAATGCAATATTCTGAGATTTGAAGGCCAAATCACATATCGTGATACTACATGAAATTGTATCGAAATATTGGTAAAAATGAATATATTTACGTAATATCAAACTACATGAAAAACGTGAAAAAAGTCACGATTATGCCAAATTTGAGGATTTTAACTTCGAATCATAATGCAAGGTTTCGTATTATTTAGATCCAAGAAAAGACATATGACAATGTTGTTTTCAATACAAATGATAAAAATCAATGTGTTTTCATTAGAATTAACTGAAATGTTCCTGATTTTCCGTTCATATTACCGATGGAAGATGTACACGTAAAACCGCTCTAATCCGGCTGAAACGTCGATATATGCAATAAAAACAGAACTTCTCCCCTTTTCAATATCTTACTCAGTATTTTAAAGAGAAACAAATAGATGATTAAAAATGAAGTATTTAAGGTTATAATCTAATCAATTATGTGTTTGCATCATTTTTATTGTATATTTATTGAGTTAATACTAATAAACTAAAAATTCACAAAAACGTGGAAAAACGGCAAAATATTGCCTAATTCGATGATATTTTGATTAAATCACAAAAAGGAAAAGGGAATGATGAACGTCAAAATCTTGCTAAATTCGATGATTTCTCGTACGAAACAAAATGCAAGAAAACTTGCTTAAAATGCAATATTATGCGAAATTCTGAGATTTGAAGGCCAAATCACATACCGTGATACTACATGAAATTGTATCGAAATATTGGTAAAAATGAATATATTTACGTAATATCAAACTACATGAAAAACGTGAAAAAAGTCACGATTATACCAAATTCGAGGATTTTAACTTCGAATCATAATGCAAGGTTTCGTATTATTTAGATCCAAGACAAGACATATGACAATGTTGTTTCCAATACAAATGATTAAAATCAATGTGTTTTCATTAGAATTAACTGAAATGTTCCTGATTTTCTGTTCATATTACCGATGGAAGATGTACAAGTAAAACCGCTCTAATCCGGCTGAAACGTCGATATATGCAATAAAAACAGAACTTCTCCCCTTTTCAATATCTTACTCAGTATTTTAAAGAGAAACAAATAGATTATTGAAAATGAAGTATTTAAGGTTACAATCTAATCAATTATGTGTTTGCATCATTTTTATTGTATATTTATTGAGTTAATACTAATAAACTGAAAATTCACAAAAACGTAGAAAAACGGCAAAATATTGCCTAATTCGATGATATTTTGATTAAATCACATAAAGGAAAAGGGAATGATGAACGTCAAAATCTTGCTAAATTCGATGATTTCTCGTACGAAACAAAATGCAAGAAAACTTGCTTAAAATGCAATATTATGCGAAATTCTGAGATTTGAAGGCCACATCACATATCGTGATACTACATGAAATAGTATCGAAATATTGGTAAAAATGAATATATTTACGTAATATCAAACTACATGAAAAACGTGAAAAAAGTCACTATTATACCAAATTTGAGGATTTTAACTTCGAATCATAGAGCGAGGTTTCGTACTATTTAGATCCATGAAAAGACATATGACAATGTTGTTTCCAATACAAATTATAAAAATCAATGTGTTTTCATTAGAATTAACTAAAATGTTCCTGATTTTCCGTTTATATTACCAAAGGAAGATGTACACGCAAAACCGCTCTATTCCGGCTGAAACGTCGATATATGCAATAAAAACCGAACTTCTCCCCTTTTCAATATCTTACTCAGTATTTTAACGAGAAACAAATAGATGATTGAAAATGAAGTATTTAAGGTTACTATCTAATCAATTATGTGTTTGCATCATTTTTATTGTATATTTAATGAATTAATACTAATAAACTGAAAATTCACAAAAACGTGGAAAAACGGCAAAATATTGCCTAATTCGATGATATTTTGATTAAATCACATAAAGGAAAAGGGAATGATAAACGTCAAAATATTGCTAAATTCGATGATTTCTCGTACGGAACAAAATGCAAGAAAACTTGCTTAAAATGCAATATTATGCGAAATTCTGAGATTTGGAGGCCAAATCACATATCGTGATACTACATGAAATAGTATCGAAATATTGGTATAAATGAATATTTTTACGTAATATCAAAATACATGAAAAACGTGAAAAAAGTCACGATTATGCCAAATTTGAGGATTTTAACTTCGAACCATAATGCAAGGTTTCGTATTATTTAGATCCAAGAAAAGACATATGACAATGTTGTTTCCAATACAAATGATAAAAATCAATGTGTTTTCATTAGAATTAACTGAAATGTTCCTGATTTTCCGTTCATATTACCGATGGAAGATGTACACGTAAAACCGCTCTAATCCGGCTGAAACGTCGATATATGCAATAAAAACAGAACTTCTCCCCTTTTCAATATCTTACTCAGTATTTTAAAGAGAAACAAATAGATGATTAAAAATGAAGTATTTAAGGTTATAATCTAATCAATAATGAAACGTCGATATATGCAATAAAAACAGAACTTCTCCCCTTTATTTTCCGTTCGTATTATTTAGATCCAAGAAAAGACAAATGACAATGTTGTTTCCGTTCATATTACCGATTGAAGATGTACACGTAAAACCGCTCTAATCCGGCTGAAACGTCGATATATGCAATAAAAACAGAACTTCTCCCCTTTATTTTCCGTTCGTATTATTTAGATACAAGAAAAGACATATGACAATGTTGTTTCCAATACAAATGATAAAAATCAATGCTGAAACGTCGATATATGCAATAAAAACAGAACTTCTCCCCTTTTCAATATCTTACTCAGTATTTTAAAGAGAAACAAATAGATGATTAAAAATGAAGTATTTAAGGTTATAATCTAATCAATAATGAAACGTCGATATATGCAATAAAAACAGAACTTCTCCCCTTTATTTTCCGTTCGTATTATTTAGATCCAAGAAAAGACATATGACAATGTTGTTTCCGTTCATATTACCGATGGAAGATGTACACGTAAAACCGCTCTAATCCGGCTGAAACGTCGATATATGCAATAAAAACAGAACTTCTCCCCTTTATTTTCCGTTCGTATTATTTAGATCCAAGAAAAGACATATGACAATGTTGTTTCCAATACAAATGATAAAAATCAATGTGTTTTCATTAGAATTAACTGAAATGTTCCTGATTTTCCGTTCATATTACCGTTGGAAGATGTACACGTAAAACCGCTCTAATCCGGCTGAAACGTCGATATATGCAATAAAAACAGAACTTCTCCCCTTTTCAATATCTTACTCAGTATTTTAAAGAGAAACAAATAGATGATTAAAAATGAAGTATTTAAGGTTATAATCTAATCAATAATGAAACGTCGATATATGCAATAAAAACAGAACTTCTCCCCTTTATTTTCCGTTCGTATTATTTAGATCCAAGAAAAGACATATGACAATGTTGTTTCCAATACAAATGATAAAAATCAATGTGTTTTCATTAGAATTAACTGAAATGTTCCTGATTTTCCGTTCATATTACCGATGGAAGATGTACACGTAAAACCGCTCTAATCCGGCTGAAACGTCGATATATGCAATAAAAACAGAACTTCTCCCCTTTTCAATATCTTACTCAGTATTTTAAAGAGAAACAAATAGATGATTAAAAATGAAGTATTTAAGGTTATAATCTAATCAATAATGTGTTTGCATCATTTTTATTGTATATTTATTGTATATTTTATTTATTTATTTATTTATTTACTAATAAACTGAAAATTCACAAAAACGTAGAAAAACGGCAAAATATTGATTATTCGATGATATTTTGAATAAATCACATAAAGGAAAAGGGAATGATAAACGTCAAAATATTGCTAAATTCGATGATTTCTCGTACGAAACAAAATGCAAGAAAACTTGCTTAAAATGCAATATTATGCGAAATTCTGAGATTTGAAGGCCAAATCACATATCGTGATACTACATGAAATTGTATCGAAATATTGGTAAAATTGAATATATTTACGTAATATCAAACTACATGAAAAACGTGAAAAAAGTCACGATTATACCAAATTTGAGGATTTTAACTTCGAATCATAGTGCAAGGTTTCGTATTATTTAGATCCAAGAAAAGACATATGACAATGTTGTTTCCAATACAAATGATAAAAATCAATGTGTTTTCATTAGAATTAACTGAAATGTTCCTGATTTTCCGTTCATATTACCGATGGAAGATGTACACGTAAAACCGCTCTAACCTGGCTGAAACGTCGATATATGCAATAAAAACAGAACTTCTCCCCTTTTCAATATCTTACTCAGTATTTTAAAGAGAAACAAATAGATGATTGTAAATGAAGTATTTAAGGTTATAATCTAATCAATTATGTGTTTGCATCATTTTTATTGTATATTTATTGAGTTAATACTAATAAACTGAAAATTCACAAAAACGTGGAAAAACGGCAAAATATTGCCTAATTCGATGATATTTTGATTAAATCACATAAAGGAAAAGGGAATGATAAACGTCAAAATATTGCTAAATTCGATGATTTCTCGTACGAAACAAAATGCAAGAAAACTTGCTTAAAATGCAATATCTGAGATTTGAATATTCTGAGATTTTGATGAGAAACTGCAATATTCTGAGATTTGAAGAGAAAATTTTGATGAGAAAATTTTGATTTTGATGAGAAAATGCAATATTCTGAGATTTGAAGGCCAAATCACATATCGTGATACTACATGAAATTGTATCGAAATATTGGTAAAAATGAATATATTTACGTAATATCAAACTACATGAAAAACGTGAAAAAAGTCACGATTATGCCAAATTTGAGGATTTTAACTTCGAATCATAATGCAAGGTTTCGTATTATTTAGATCCAAGGATAGACATATGACAATGTTGTTTCCAATACAAATGATAAAAATCAATGTGTTTTCATTAGAATTAACTGAAATGTTCCTGATTTTCCGTTCATATTACCGATGGAAGATGTACACGTAAAACCGCTCTAATCCGGCTGAAACGTCGATATATGCAATAAAAACAGAACTTCTCCCCTTTTCAATATCTTACTCAGTATTTTAAAGAGAAACAAATAGATGATTAAAAATGAAGTATTTAAGGTTATAATCTAATCAATAATGTGTTTGCATCATTTTTATTGTATATTTATTGTATATTTTATTTATTTATTTATTTATTTACTAATAAACTGAAAATTCACAAAAACGTAGAAAAACGGCAAAATATTGATTATTCGATGATATTTTGAATAAATCACATAAAGGAAAAGGGAATGATAAACGTCAAAATATTGCTAAATTCGATGATTTCTCGTACGAAACAAAATGCAAGAAAACTTGCTTAAAATGCAATATTATGCGAAATTCTGAGATTTGAAGGCCAAATCACATATCGTGATACTACATGAAATTGTATCGAAATATTGGTAAAATTGAATATATTTACGTAATATCAAACTACATGAAAAACGTGAAAAAAGTCACGATTATACCAAATTTGAGGATTTTAACTTCGAATCATAGTGCAAGGTTTCGTATTATTTAGATCCAAGAAAAGACATATGACAATGTTGTTTCCAATACAAATGATAAAAATCAATGTGTTTTCATTAGAATTAACTGAAATGTTCCTGATTTTCCGTTCATATTACCGATGGAAGATGTACACGTAAAACCGCTCTAACCTGGCTGAAACGTCGATATATGCAATAAAAACAGAACTTCTCCCCTTTTCAATATCTTACTCAGTATTTTAAAGAGAAACAAATAGATGATTGTAAATGAAGTATTTAAGGTTATAATCTAATCAATTATGTGTTTGCATCATTTTTATTGTATATTTATTGAGTTAATACTAATAAACTGAAAATTCACAAAAACGTGGAAAAACGGCAAAATATTGCCTAATTCGATGATATTTTGATTAAATCACATAAAGGAAAAGGGAATGATAAACGTCAAAATATTGCTAAATTCGATGATTTCTCGTACGAAACAAAATGCAAGAAAACTTGCTTAAAATGCAATATCTGAGATTTGAATATTCTGAGATTTTGATGAGAAACTGCAATATTCTGAGATTTGAAGAGAAAATTTTGATGAGAAAATTTTGATTTTGATGAGAAAATGCAATATTCTGAGATTTGAAGGCCAAATCACATATCGTGATACTACATGAAATTGTATCGAAATATTGGTAAAAATGAATATATTTACGTAATATCAAACTACATGAAAAACGTGAAAAAAGTCACGATTATGCCAAATTTGAGGATTTTAACTTCGAATCATAATGCAAGGTTTCGTATTATTTAGATCCAAGGATAGACATATGACAATGTTGTTTCCAATACAAATGATAAAAATCAATGTGTTTTCATTAGAATTAACTGAAATGTTCCTGATTTTCCGTTCATATTACCGATGGAAGATGTACACGTAAAACCGCTCTAATCCGGCTGAAACGTCGATATATGCAATAAAAACAGAACTTCTCCCCTTTTCAATATCTTACTCAGTATTTTAAAGAGAAACAAATAGATGATTAAAAATGAAGTATTTAAGGTTATAATCTAATCAATTATGTGTTTGCATCATTTTTATTGTATATTTATTGAGTTAATACTAATAAACTAAAAATTCACAAAAACGTGGAAAAACGGCAAAATATTGCCTAATTCGATGATATTTTGATTAAATCACAAAAAGGAAAAGGGAATGATGAACGTCAAAATCTTGCTAAATTCGATGATTTCTCGTACGAAACAAAATGCAAGAAAACTTGCTTAAAATGCAATATTATGCGAAATTCTGAGATTTGAAGGCCAAATCACATACCGTGATACTACATGAAATTGTATCGAAATATTGGTAAAAATGAATATATTTACGTAATATCAAACTACATGAAAAACGTGAAAAAAGTCACGATTATACCAAATTCGAGGATTTTAACTTCGAATCATAATGCAAGGTTTCGTATTATTTAGATCCAAGACAAGACATATGACAATGTTGTTTCCAATACAAATGATTAAAATCAGTGTGTTTTCATTAGAATTAACTGAAATGTTCCTGATTTTCTGTTCATATTACCGATGGAAGATGTACAAGTAAAACCGCTCTAATCCGGCTGAAACGTCGATATATGCAATAAAAACAGAACTTCTCCCCTTTTCAATATCTTACTCAGTATTTTAAAGAGAAACAAATAGATTATTGAAAATGAAGTATTTAAGGTTACAATCTAATCAATTATGTGTTTGCATCATTTTTATTGTATATTTATTGAGTTAATACTAATAAACTGAAAATTCACAAAAACGTAGAAAAACGGCAAAATATTGCCTAATTCGATGATATTTTGATTAAATCACATAAAGGAAAAGGGAATGATGAACGTCAAAATCTTGCTAAATTCGATGATTTCTCGTACGAAACAAAATGCAAGAAAACTTGCTTAAAATGCAATATTATGCGAAATTCTGAGATTTGAAGGCCACATCACATATCGTGATACTACATGAAATAGTATCGAAATATTGGTAAAAATGAATATATTTACGTAATATCAAACTACATGAAAAACGTGAAAAAAGTCACTATTATACCAAATTTGAGGATTTTAACTTCGAATCATAGAGCGAGGTTTCGTACTATTTAGATCCATGAAAAGACATATGACAATGTTGTTTCCAATACAAATTATAAAAATCAATGTGTTTTCATTAGAATTAACTAAAATGTTCCTGATTTTCCGTTTATATTACCAAAGGAAGATGTACACGCAAAACCGCTCTATTCCGGCTGAAACGTCGATATATGCAATAAAAACCGAACTTCTCCCCTTTTCAATATCTTACTCAGTATTTTAACGAGAAACAAATAGATGATTGAAAATGAAGTATTTAAGGTTACTATCTAATCAATTATGTGTTTGCATCATTTTTATTGTATATTTAATGAATTAATACTAATAAACTGAAAATTCACAAAAACGTGGAAAAACGGCAAAATATTGCCTAATTCGATGATATTTTGATTAAATCACATAAAGGAAAAGGGAATGATAAACGTCAAAATATTGCTAAATTCGATGATTTCTCGTACGGAACAAAATGCAAGAAAACTTGCTTAAAATGCAATATTATGCGAAATTCTGAGATTTGGAGGCCAAATCACATATCGTGATACTACATGAAATAGTATCGAAATATTGGTATAAATGAATATTTTTACGTAATATCAAAATACATGAAAAACGTGAAAAAAGTCACGATTATGCCAAATTTGAGGATTTTAACTTCGAACCATAATGCAAGGTTTCGTATTATTTAGATCCAAGAAAAGACATATGACAATGTTGTTTCCAATACAAATGATAAAAATCAATGTGTTTTCATTAGAATTAACTGAAATGTTCCTGATTTTCCGTTCATATTACCGATGGAAGATGTACACGTAAAACCGCTCTAATCCGGCTGAAACGTCGATATATGCAATAAAAACAGAACTTCTCCCCTTTTCAATATCTTACTCAGTATTTTAAAGAGAAACAAATAGATGATTAAAAATGAAGTATTTAAGGTTATAATCTAATCAATAATGAAACGTCGATATATGCAATAAAAACAGAACTTCTCCCCTTTATTTTCCGTTCGTATTATTTAGATCCAAGAAAAGACATATGACAATGTTGTTTCCGTTCATATTACCGATGGAAGATGTACACGTAAAACCGCTCTAATCCGGCTGAAACGTCGATATATGCAATAAAAACAGAACTTCTCCCCTTTATTTTCCGTTCGTATTATTTAGATACAAGAAAAGACATATGACAATGTTGTTTCCAATACAAATGATAAAAATCAATGCTGAAACGTCGATATATGCAATAAAAACAGAACTTCTCCCCTTTTCAATATCTTACTCAGTATTTTAAAGAGAAACAAATAGATGATTAAAAATGAAGTATTTAAGGTTATAATCTAATCAATAATGAAACGTCGATATATGCAATAAAAAAAGAACTTCTCCCCTTTATTTTCCGTTCGTATTATTTAGATCCAAGAAAAGACATATGACAATGTTGTTTCCGTTCATATTACCGATGGAAGATGTACACGTAAAACCGCTCTAATCCGGCTGAAACGTCGATATATGCAATAAAAACAGAACTTCTCCCCTTTATTTTCCGTTCGTATTATTTAGATCCAAGAAAAGACATATGACAATGTTGTTTCCAATACAAATGATAAAAATCAATGTGTTTTCATTAGAATTAACTGAAATGTTCCTGATTTTCCGTTCATATTACCGTTGGAAGATGTACACGTAAAACCGCTCTAATCCGGCTGAAACGTCGATATATGCAATAAAAACAGAACTTCTCCCCTTTTCAATATCTTACTCAGTATTTTAAAGAGAAACAAATAGATGATTAAAAATGAAGTATTTAAGGTTATAATCTAATCAATAATGAAACGTCGATATATGCAATAAAAACAGAACTTCTCCCCTTTATTTTCCGTTCGTATTATTTAGATCCAAGAAAAGACATATGACAATGTTGTTTCCAATACAAATGATAAAAATCAATGTGTTTTCATTAGAATTAACTGAAATGTTCCTGATTTTCCGTTCATATTACCGATGGAAGATGTACACGTAAAACCGCTCTAATCCGGCTGAAACGTCGATATATGCAATAAAAACAGAACTTCTCCCCTTTTCAATATCTTACTCAGTATTTTAAAGAGAAACAAATAGATGATTAAAAATGAAGTATTTAAGGTTATAATCTAATCAATAATGTGTTTGCATCATTTTTATTGTATATTTATTGTATATTTTATTTATTTATTTATTTATTTACTAATAAACTGAAAATTCACAAAAACGTAGAAAAACGGCAAAATATTGATTATTCGATGATATTTTGAATAAATCACATAAAGGAAAAGGGAATGATAAACGTCAAAATATTGCTAAATTCGATGATTTCTCGTACGAAACAAAATGCAAGAAAACTTGCTTAAAATGCAATATTAAGCGAAATTCTGAGATTTGAAGGCCAAATCACATATCGTGATACTACATGAAATTGTATCGAAATATTGGTAAAAATGAATATATTTACGTAATATCAAACTACATGAAAAACGTGAAAAAAGTCACGATTATACCAAATTTGAGGATTTTAACTTCGAATCATAGTGCAAGGTTTCGTATTATTTAGATCCAAGAAAAGACATATGACAATGTTGTTTCCAATACAAATGATAAAAATCAATGTGTTTTCATTAGAATTAACTGAAATGTTCCTGATTTTCCGTTCATATTACCGATGGAAGATGTACACGTAAAACCGCTCTAACCTGGCTGAAACGTCGATATATGCAATAAAAACAGAACTTCTCCCCTTTTCAATATCTTACTCAGTATTTTAAAGAGAAACAAATAGATGATTGTAAATGAAGTATTTAAGGTTATAATCTAATCAATTATGTGTTTGCATCATTTTTATTGTATATTTATTGAGTTAATACTAATAAACTGAAAATTCACAAAAACGTGGAAAAACGGCAAAATATTGCCTAATTCGATGATATTTTGATTAAATCACATAAAGGAAAAGGGAATGATAAACGTCAAAATATTGCTAAATTCGATGATTTCTCGTACGAAACAAAATGCAAGAAAACTTGCTTAAAATGCAATATCTGAGATTTGAATATTCTGAGATTTTGATGAGAAACTGCAATATTCTGAGATTTGAAGAGAAAATTTTGATGAGAAAATTTTGATTTTGATGAGAAAATGCAATATTCTGAGATTTGAAGGCCAAATCACATATCGTGATACTACATGAAATTGTATCGAAATATTGGTAAAAATGAATATATTTACGTAATATCAAACTACATGAAAAACGTGAAAAAAGTCACGATTATGCCAAATTTGAGGATTTTAACTTCGAATCATAATGCAAGGTTTCGTATTATTTAGATCCAAGAAAAGACATATGACAATGTTGTTTCCAATACAAATGATAAAAATCAATGTGTTTTCATTAGAATTAACTGAAATGTTCCTGATTTTCCGTTCATATTACCGATGGAAGATGTACACGTAAAACCGCTCTAACCTGGCTGAAACGTCGATATATGCAATAAAAACAGAACTTCTCCCCTTTTTAATATCTTACTCAGTATTTTAAAGAGAAACAAATAGATGATTGTAAATGAAGTATTTAAGGTTACAATCTAATCAATTATGTGTTTGCATCATTTTTATTGTATATTTATTGAGTTAATACTAATAAACTGAAAATTCACAAAAACGTGGAAAAACGGCAAAATATTGCCTAATTCGATGATATTTTGATTAAATCACAAAAAGGAAAAGGGAATGATGAACGTCAAAATCTTGCTAAATTCGATGATTTCTCGTACGAAACAAAATGCAAGAAAACTTGCTTAAAATGCAATATTATGCGAAATTCTGAGATTTGAAGGCCAAATCACATACCGTGATACTACATGAAATTGTATCGAAATATTGGTAAAAATGAATATATTTACGTAATATCAAACTACATGAAAAACGTGAAAAAAGTCACGATTATACCAAATTCGAGGATTTTAACTTCGAATCATAATGCAAGGTTTCGTATTATTTAGATCCAAGACAAGACATATGACAATGTTGTTTCCAATACAAATGATTAAAATCAATGTGTTTTCATTAGAATTAACTGAAATGTTCCTGATTTTCTGTTCATATTACCGATGGAAGATGTACAAGTAAAACCGCTCTAATCCGGCTGAAACGTCGATATATGCAATAAAAACAGAACTTCTCCCCTTTTCAATATTTTACTCAGTATTTTAAAGAGAAACAAATAGATTATTGAAAATGAAGTATTTAAGGTTACAATCTAATCAATTATGTGTTTGCATCATTTTTATTGTATATTTATTGAGTTAATACTAATAAACTGAAAATTCACAAAAACGTAGAAAAACGGCAAAATATTGCCTAATTCGATGATATTTTGATTAAATCACATAAAGGAAAAGGGAATGATGAACGTCAAAATCTTGCTAAATTCGATGATTTCTCGTACGAAACAAAATGCAAGAAAACTTGCTTAAAATGCAATATTATGCGAAATTCTGAGATTTGAAGGCCAAATCACATATCGTTATACGACATGAAATAGTATCGAAATATTGGTAAAAATGAATATATTTACGTAATATCAAACTACATGAAAAACGTGAAAAAAACTCACTATTATACCAAATTTGAGGATTTTAACTTCGAATCATAAAGCGAGGTTTCGTACTATTTAGATCCATGAAAAGACATATGAAAATGTTGTTTCCAATACAAATTATAAAAATCAATGTGTTTTCATTAGAATTAACTAAAATGTTCCTGATTTTCCGTTTATATTACCAAAGGAAGATGTACACGCAAAACCGCTCTATTCCGGCTGAAACGTCGATATATGCAATAAAAACCGAACTTCTCCCCTTTTCAATATCTTACTCAGTATTTTAACGAGAAACAAATAGATGATTGAAAATGAAGTATTTAAGGTTACTATCTAATCAATTATGTGTTTGCATCATTTTTATTGTATATTTAATGAATTAATACTAATAAACTGAAAATTCACAAAAACGTGGAAAAACGGCAAAATATTGCCTAATTCGATGATATTTTGATTAAATCACATAAAGGAAAAGGGAATGATAAACGTCAAAATATTGCTAAATTCGATGATTTCTCGTACGAAACAAAATGCAAGAAAACTTGCTTAAAATGCAATATTATGCGAAATTCTGAGATTTGAAGGCCAAATCACATATCGTGATACTACATGAAATTGTATCGAAATATTGGTAAAAATGAATATATTTACGTAATATCAAACTACATGAAAAACGTGAAAAAAGTCACGATTATACCAAATTTGAGGATTTTAACTTCGAATCATAATGCAAGGTTTCGTATTATTTAGATCCAAGAAAAGACATATGACAATGTTGTTTCCAATACAAATGATAAAAATCCATGTGTTTTCATTAGAATTAACTGAAATGTTCCTGATTTTCCGTTCATATTACCGATGGAAGATGTACACGTAAAACCGCTCTAATCCGGCTGAAACGTCGATATATGCAATAAAAACAGAACTTCTCCCCTTTTCAATATCTTACTCAGTATTTTAAAGAGAAACAAATAGATGATTAAAAATGAAGTATTTAAGGTTATAATCTAATCAATTATGTGTTTGCATCATTTTTATTGTATATTTATTGAGTTAATACTAATAAACTGAAAATTCACAAAAACGTGGAAAAACGGTAAAATATTGCCTAATTCGATGATATTTTGATTAAATCACAAAAAGGAAAAGGGAATGATGAACGTCAAAATCTTGCTAAATTCGATGATTTCTCGTACGAAACAAAATGCAAGAAAACTTGCTTAAAATGCAATATTATGCGAAATTCTGAGATTTGAAGGCCAAATCACATACCGTGATACTACATGAAATTGTATCGAAATATTGGTAAAAATGAATATATTTACGTAATATCAAACTACATGAAAAACGTGAAAAAAGTCACGATTATACCAAATTTGAGGATTTTAACTTTGAATCATAATGCAAGGTTTCGTATTATTTAGATCCAAGACAAGACATATGACAATGTTGTTTCCAATACAAATTATTAAAATCAATGTGTTTTCATTAGAATTAACTGAAATGTTCCTGATTTTCCGTTCATATTACCGATGGAAGATGTACAAGTAAAACCGCTCTAATCCGGCTGAAACGTCGATATATGCAATAAAAACAGAACTTCTCCCCTTTTCAATATCTTACTCAGTATTTTAAAGAGAAACAAATAGATTATTGAAAATGAAGTATTTAAGGTTACAATCTAATCAATTATGTGTTTGCATCATTTTTATTGTATATTTATTGAGTTAATACTAATAAACTGAAAATTCACAAAAACGTAGAAAAACGGCAAAATATTGCCTAATTCGATGATATTTTGATTAAATCACATAAAGGAAAAGGGAATGATGAACGTCAAAATCTTGCTAAATTCGATGATTTCTCGTACGAAACAAAATGCAAGAAAACTTGCTTAAAATGCAATATTATGCGAAATTCTGAGATTTGAAGGCCAAATCACATATCGTTATACGACATGAAATAGTATCGAAATATTGGTAAAAATGAATATATTTACGTAATATCAAACTACATGAAAAACGTGAAAAAACTCACTATTATACCAAATTTGAGGATTTTAACTTCGAATCATAAAGCGAGGTTTCGTACTATTTAGATCCATGAAAAGACATATGAAAATGTTGTTTCCAATACAAATTATAAAAATCAATGTGTTTTCATTAGAATTAACTAAAATGTTCCTGATTTTCCGTTTATATTACCAAAGGAAGATGTACACGCAAAACCGCTCTATTCCGGCTGAAACGTCGATATATGCAATAAAAACCGAACTTCTCCCCTTTTCAATATCTTACTCAGTATTTTAACGAGAAACAAATAGATGATTGAAAATGAAGTATTTAAGGTTACTATCTAATCAATTATGTGTTTGCATCATTTTTATTGTATATTTAATGAATTAATACTAATAAACTGAAAATTCACAAAAACGTGGAAAAACGGCAAAATATTGCCTAATTCGATGATATTTTGATTAAATCACATAAAGAAAAAGGGAATGATAAACGTCAAAATATTGCTAAATTCGATGATTTCTCGTACGGAACAAAATGCAAGAAAACTTGCTTAAAATGCAATATTATGCGAAATTCTGAGATTTGAAGGCCAAATCACATATCGTGATACTACATGAAATTGTATCGAAATATTGGTAAAAATGAATATATTTACGTAATATCAAACTACATGAAAAACGTGAAAAAAGTCACGATTATACCAAATTTGAGGATTTTAACTTCGAATCATAATGCAAGGTTTCGTATTATTTAGATCCAAGACAAGACATATGACAATGTTGTTTCCAATACAAATGATTAAAATCAATGTGTTTTCATTAGAATTAACTGAAATGTTCCTGATTTTCCGTTCATATTACCGATGGAAGATGTACACGCAAAACCGCTCTATTCCGGCTGAAACGTCGATATATGCAATAAAAACCGAACTTCTCCCCTTTTCAATATCTTACTCAGTATTTTAACGAGAAACAAATAGATGATTGAAAATGAAGTATTTAAGGTTACTATCTAATCAATTATGTGTTTGCATCATTTTTATTGTATATTTATTGAGTTAATACTAATAAACTGAAAATTCACAAAAACGTGGAAAAACGGCAAAATATTGCCTAATTCGATGATATTTTGATTAAATCACATAAAGGAAAAGGGAATGATGAACGTCAAAATCTTGCTAAATTCGATGATTTCTCGTACGAAACAAAATGCAAGAAAACTTGCTTAAAATGCAATATTATGCGAAATTCTGAGATTTGAAGGCCAAATCACATATCGTTATACGACATGAAATAGTATCGAAATATTGGTAAAAATGAATATATTTACGTAATATCAAACTACATGAAAAACGTGAAAAAACTCACTATTATACCAAATTTGAGGATTTTAACTTCGAATCATAGAGCGAGGTTTCGTACTATTTAGATCCATGAAAAGACATATGACAATGTTGTTTCCAATACAAATTATAAAAATCAATGTGTTTTCATTAGAATTAACTAAAATGTTCCTGATTTTCCGTTTATATTACCAAAGGAAGATGTACACGCAAAACCGCTCTATTCCGGCTGAAACGTCGATATATGCAATAAAAACCGAACTTCTCCCCTTTTCAATATCTTACTCAGTATTTTAACGAGAAACAAATAGATGATTGAAAATGAAGTATTTAAGGTTACTATCTAATCAATTATGTGTTTGCATCATTTTTATTGTATATTTAATGAATTAATACTAATAAACTGAAAATTCACAAAAACGTGGAAAAACGGCAAAATATTGCCTAATTCGATGATATTTTGATTAAATCACATAAAGGAAAAGGGAATGATAAACGTCAAAATATTGCTAAATTCGATGATTTCTCGTACGGAACAAAATGCAAGAAAACTTGCTTAAAATGCAATATTATGCGAAATTCTGAGATTTGAAGGCCAAATCACATATCGTGATACTACATGAAATAGTATCGAAATATTGGTAAAAATGAATATTTTTACGTAATATCAAACTACATGAAAAACGTGAAAAAAGTCACGATTATGCCAAATTTGAGGATTTTAACTTCGAATCATAATGCAAGGTTTCGTATTATTTAGATCCAAGAAAAGACATATGACAATGTTGTTTCCAATACAAATGATAAAAATCAATGTGTTTTCATTAGAATTAACTGAAATGTTCCTGATTTTCCGTTCATATTACCGATGGAAGATGTACACGTAAAACCGCTCTAATCCGGCTGAAACGTCGATATATGCAATAAAAACAGAACTTCTCCCCTTTTCAATATCTTACGTAGTATTTTAAAGAGAAACAAATAGATGATTAAAAATGAAGTATTTAAGGTTATAATCTAATCAATTATGTGTTTGCATCATTTTTATTGTATATTTATTGAGTTAATACTAATAAACTGAAAATTCACAAAAACGTGGAAAAACGGCAAAATATTGCCTAATTCGATGATATTTTGATTAAATCACAAAAAGGAAAAGGGAATGATGAACGTCAAAATCTTGCTAAATTCGATGATTTCTCGTACGAAACAAAATGCAAGAAAACTTGCTTAAAATGCAATATTATGCGAAATTCTGAGATTTGAAGGCCAAATCACATACCGTGATACTACATGAAATTGTATCGAAATATTGGTAAAAATGAATATATTTACGTAATATCAAACTACATGAAAAACGTGAAAAAAGTCACGATTATACCAAATTTGAGGATTTTAACTTCGAATCATAATGCAAGGTTTCGTATTATTTAGATCCAAGACAAGACATATGACAATGTTGTTTCCAATACAAATGATTAAAATCAATGTGTTTTCATTAGAATTAACTGAAATGTTCCTGATTTTCCGTTCATATTACCGATGGAAGATGTACAAGTAAAACCGCTCTTATCCGGCTGAAACGTCGATATATGCAATAAAAACAGAACTTCTCCCCTTTTCAATATCTTACTCAGTATTTTAAAGAGAAACAAATAGATTATTGAAAATGAAGTATTTAAGGTTACAATCTAATCAATTATGTGTTTGCATCATTTTTATTGTATATTTATTGAGTTAATACTAATAAACTGAAAATTCACAGAAACGTAGAAAAACGGCAAAATATTGCCTAATTCGATGATATTTTGATTAAATCACATAAAGGAAAAGGGAATGATGAACGTCAAAATCTTGCTAAATTCGATGATTTCTCGTACGAAACAAAATGCAAGAAAACTTGCTTAAAATGCAATATTATGCGAAATTCTGAGATTTGAAGGCCAAATCACATATCGTTATACGACATGAAATAGTATCGAAATATTGGTAAAAATGAATATATTTACGTAATATCAAACTACATGAAAAACGTGAAAAAACTCACTATTATACCAAATTTGAGGATTTTAACTTTGAATCATAAAGCGAGGTTTCGTACTATTTAGATCCATGAAAAGACATATGAAAATGTTGTTTCCAATACAAATTATAAAAATCAATGTGTTTTCATTAGAATTAACTAAAATGTTCCTGATTTTCCGTTTATATTACCAAAGGAAGATGTACACGCAAAACCGCTCTATTCCGGCTGAAACGTCGATATATGCAATAAAAACCGAACTTCTCCCCTTTTCAATATCTTACTCAGTATTTTAACGAGAAACAAATAGATGATTGAAAATGAAGTATTTAAGGTTACTATCTAATCAATTATGTGTTTGCATCATTTTTATTGTATATTTAATGAATTAATACTAATAAACTGAAAATTCACAAAAACGTGGAAAAACAGCAAAATATTGCCTAATTCGATGATATTTTGATTAAATCACATAAAGGAAAAGGGAATGATAAACGTCAAAATATTGCTCAATTCGATGATTTCTCGTACGGAACAAAATGCAAGAAAACTTGCTTAAAATGCAATATTATGCGAAATTCTGAGATTTGAAGGCCAAATCACATATCGTGATACTACATGAAATTGTATCGAAATATTGGTAAAAATGAATATATTTACGTAATATCAAACTACATGAAAAACGTGAAAAAAGTCACGATTATGCCAAATTTGAGGATTTTAACTTCGAACCATAATGCAAGGTTTCGTATTATTTAGATCCAAGAAAAGACATATGACAATGTTGTTTCCAATACAAATGATAAAAATCAATGTGTTTTCATTAGAATTAACTGAAATGTTCCTGATTTTCCGTTCATATTACCGATGGAAGATGTACACGTAAAACCGCTCTAATCCGGCTGAAACGTCGATATATGCAATAAAAACAGAACTTCTCCCCTTTTCAATATCTTACTCAGTATTTTAACGAGAAACAAATAGATGATTGAAAATGAAGTATTTAAGGTTACTATCTAATCAATTATGTGTTTGCATCATTTTTATTGTATATTTAATGAATTAATACTAATAAACTGAAAATTCACAAAAACGTGGAAAAACGGCAAAATATTGCCTAATTCGATGATATTTTGATTAAATCACATAAAGGAAAAGGGAATGATAAACGTCAAAATATTGTTAAATTCGATGATTTCTCGTACGAAACAATATGCAAGAAAACTTGCTTAAAATACAATATTATGCGAAATTCTGAAATTTGAAGGCCAAATCACATATCGTGATAATACATGAAATAGTATCGAAATATTGGTAAAAATGAATATATTTACGTAATATCAAACTACATGAAAAACGTGAAAAAAGTCACGATTATACCAAATTTGAGGTTTTTAACTTCGAATCATAGAGCGAGGTTTCGTACTATTTAGATCCATGAAAAGACATATGACAATGTTGTTTCCAATACAAATTATAAAAATCAATGTGTTTTCATTAGAATTAACTAAAATGTTCCTGATTTTCCGTTTATATTACCAAAGGAAGATGTACACGCATAACCGCTCTATTCCGGCTGAAACCTCGATATATGCAATAAAAACCGAACTTCTCCCCTTTTCAATATCTTACTCAGTATTTTAACGAGAAACAAATAGATGATTGAAAATGAAGTATTTAAGGTTACTATCTAATCAATTATGTGTTTGCATCATTTTTATTGTATATTTAATGAATTAATACTAATAAACTGAAAATTCACAAAAACGTGGAAAAACGGCAAAATATTGCCTAATTCGATGATATTTTGATTAAATCACATAAAGGAAAAGGGAATGATAAACGTCAAAATATTGCTAAATTCGATGATTTCTCGTACGGAACAAAATGCAAGAAAACTTGCTTAAAATGCAATATTATGCGAAATTCTGAGATTTGAAGGCCAAATCACATATCGTGATACTACATGAAATAGTATCGAAATATTGGTAAAAATGAATATATTTACGTAATATCAAACTACATGAAAAACGTGAAAAAAGTCACGATTATGCCAAATTTGAGGATTTTAACTTCGAATCATAATGCAAGGTTTCGTATTATTTAGATCCAAGAAAAGACATATGACAATGTTGTTTCCAATACAAATGATAAAAATCAATGTGTTTTCATTAGAATTAACTGAAATGTTCCTGATTTTCCGTTCATATTACCGATGGAAGATGTACACGTAAAACCGCTCTAATCCGGCTGAAACGTCGATATATGCAATAAAAACAGAACTTCTCCCCTTTTCAATATCTTACTCAGTATTTTAAAGAGAAACAAATAGATGATTAAAAATGAAGTATTTAAGGTTATAATCTAATCAATTATGTGTTTGCATCATTTTTATTGTATATTTATTGAGTTAATACTAATAAACTGAAAATTCACAAAAACGTGGAAAAACGGCAAAATATTGCCTAATTCGATGATATTTTGATTAAATCACAAAAAGGAAAAGGGAATGATGAACGTCAAAATCTTGCTAAATTCGATGATTTCTCGTACGAAACAAAATGCAAGAAAACTTGCTTAAAATGCAATATTATGCGAAATTCTGAGATTTGAAGGCCAAATCATATACCGTGATACTACATGAAATTATATCGAAATATTGGTAAAAATGAATATATTTACGTAATATCAAACTACATGAAAAACGTGAAAAAAGTCACGATTATACCAAATTTGAGGATTTTAACTTCGAATCATAATGCAAGGTTTCGTATTATTTAGATCCAAGACAAGACATATGACAATGTTGTTTCCAATACAAATGATTAAAATCAATGTGTTTTCATTAGAATTAACTGAAATGTTCCTGATTTTCCGTTCATATTACCGATGGAAGATGTACAAGTAAAACCGCTCTAATCCGGCTGAAACGTCGATATATGCAATAAAAACAGAACTTCTCCCCTTTTCAATATCTTACTCAGTATTTTAAAGAGAAACAAATAGATTATTGAAAATGAACTATTTAAGGTTACAATCTAATCAATTATGTGTTTGCATCATTTTTATTGTATATTTATTGAGTTAATACTAATAAACTGAAAATTCACAAAAACGTAGAAAAACGGCAAAATATTGCCTAATTCGATGATATTTTGATTAAATCACATAAAGGAAAAGGGAATGATGAACGTCAAAATCTTGCTAAATTCGATGATTTCTCGTACGAAACAAAATGCAAGAAAACTTGCTTAAAATGCAATATTATGCGAAATTCTGAGATTTGAAGGCCAAATCACATATCGTTATACGACATGAAATAGTATCGAAATATTGGTAAAAATGAATATATTTACGTAATATCAAACTACATGAAAAACGTGAAAAAACTCACTATTATACCAAATTTGAGGATTTTAACTTTGAATCATAAAGCGAGGTTTCGTACTATTTAGATCCATGAAAAGACATATGAAAATGTTGTTTCCAATACAAATTATAAAAATCAATGTGTTTTCATTAGAATTAACTAAAATGTTCCTGATTTTCCGTTTATATTACCAAAGGAAGATGTACACGCAAAACCGCTCTATTCCGGCTGAAACGTCGATATATGCAATAAAAACCGAACTTCTCCCCTTTTCAATATCTTACTCAGTATTTTAACGAGAAACAAATAGATGATTGAAAATGAAGTATTTAAGGTTACTATCTAATCAATTATGTGTTTGCATCATTTTTATTGTATATTTAATGAATTAATACTAATAAACTGAAAATTCACAAAAACGTGGAAAAACAGCAAAATATTGCCTAATTCGATGATATTTTGATTAAATCACATAAAGGAAAAGGGAATGATAAACGTCAAAATATTGCTAAATTCGATGATTTCTCGTACGGAACAAAATGCAAGAAAACTTGCTTAAAATGCAATATTATGCGAAATTCTGAGATTTGAAGGCCAAATCACATATCGTGATACTACATGAAATTGTATCGAAATATTGGTAAAAATGAATATATTTACGTAATATCAAACTACATGAAAAACGTGAAAAAAGTCACGATTATGCCAAATTTGAGGATTTTAACTTCGAACCATAATGCAAGGTTTCGTATTATTTAGATCCAAGAAAAGACATATGACAATGTTGTTTCCAATACAAATGATAAAAATCAATGTGTTTTCATTAGAATTAACTGAAATGTTCCTGATTTTCCGTTCATATTACCGATGGAAGATGTACACGTAAAACCGCTCTAATCCGGCTGAAACGTCGATATATGCAATAAAAACAGAACTTCTCCCCTTTTCAATATCTTACTCAGTATTTTAACGAGAAACAAATAGATGATTGAAAATGAAGTATTTAAGGTTACTATCTAATCAATTATGTGTTTGCATCATTTTTATTGTATATTTAATGAATTAATACTAATAAACTGAAAATTCACAAAAACGTGGAAAAACGGCAAAATATTGCCTAATTCGATGATATTTTGATTAAATCACATAAAGGAAAAGGGAATGATAAACGTCAAAATATTGCTAAATTCGATGACTTCTCGTACGAAACAATATGCAAGAAAACTTGCTTAAAATACAATATTATGCGAAATTCTGAAATTTGAAGGCCAAATCACATATCGTGATAATACATGAAATAGTATCGAAATATTGGTAAAAATTAATATATTTACGTAATATCAAACTACATGAAAAACGTGAAAAAAGTCACGATTATGCCAAATTTGAGGATTTTAACTTCGAATCATAGTGCAAGGTTTCGTATTATTTAGATCCAAGAAAAGACATATGACAATGTTGTTTCCAATACAAATGATCAATGAATCATTTGTATTGATAAAAAATTGATAAAAAATCAATGTGTTTTCATTAGAATTAACTGAAATGTTCCTGATTTTCCGTTCATATTACCGATGGAAGATGTACACGTAAAACCGCTCTAACCTGGCTGAAACGTCGATATATGCAATAAAAACAGAACTTCTCCCCTTTTCAATATCTTACTCAGTATTTTAAAGAGAAACAAATAGATGATTGTAAATGAAGTATTTAAGGTTATAATCTAATCAATTATGTGTTTGCATCATTTTTATTGTATATTTATTGAGTTAATACTAATAAACAGAAAATTCACAAAAACGTGGAAAAACGGCAAAATATTGCCTAATTCGATGATATTTTGATTAAATCACCTAAAGGAAAAGGGAATGATAAACGTCAAAATATTGCTAAATTCGATGATTTCTCGTACGAAACAAAATGCAAGAAAACTTGCTTAAAATGCAATATTATGCGAAATTCTGAGATTTGAAGGCCAAATCACATATCGTGATACTACATGAAATAGTATCGAAATATTGGTAAAAATGAATATATTTACGTAATATCAAACTACATGAAAAACGTGAAAAAAGTCACGATTATGCAAAATTTGAGGATTTTAACTTCGAATCATAATGCAAGGTTTCGTATTATTTAGATCCAAGAAAAGACATATGACAATGTTGTTTCCAATACAAATGATAAAAATCAATGTGTTTTCATTAGAATTAACTGATATGTTCCTGATTTTCCGTTCATATTACCGATGGAAGATGTACACGTAAAACCGCTCTAATCCGGCTGAAACGTCGATATATGCAATAAAAACAGAACTTCTCCCCTTTTCAATATCTTACTCAGTATTTTAAAGAGAAACTAATAGATGATTAAAAATGAAGTATTTAAGGTTATAATCTAATCAATTATGTGTTTGCATCATTTTTATTGTATATTTATTGAGTTAATACTAATAAACTGAAAATTCACAAAAACGTGGAAAAACGGCAAAATATTGCCTAATTCGATGATATTTTGATTAAATCACAAAAAGGAAAAGGGAATGATGAACGTCAAAATCTTGCTAAATTCGATGATTTCTCGTACGAAACAAAATGCAAGAAAACTTGCTTAAAATGCAATATTATGCGAAATTCTGAGATTTGAAGGCCAAATCACATACCGTGATACTACATGAAATTGTATCGAAATATTGGTAAAAATGAATATATTTACGTAATATCAAACTACATGAAAAACGTGAAAAAAGTCACGATTATACCAAATTTGAGGATTTTAACTTCGAATCATAATGCAAGGTTTCGTATTATTTAGATCCAAGACAAGACATATGACAATGTTGTTTCCAATACAAATGATTAAAATCAATGTGTTTTCATTAGAATTAACTGAAATGTTCCTGATTTTCCGTTCATATTACCGATGGAAGATGTACAAGTAAAACCGCTGTAATCCGGCTGAAACGTCGATATATGCAATAAAAACAGAACTTCTCCCCTTTTCAATATCTTACTCAGTATTTTAACGAGAAACAAATAGATGATTGAAAATGAAGTATTTAAGGTTACTATCTAATCAATTATGTGTTTGCATCATTTTTATTGTATATTTAATGAATTAATACTAATAAACTGAAAATTCACAAAAACGTGGAAAAACGGCAAAATATTGCCTAATTCGATGATATTTTGATTAAATCACATAAAGGAAAAGGGAATGATAAACGTCAAAATATTGCTAAATTCGATGATTTCTCGTACGAAACAAAATGCAAGAAAACTTGCTTAAAATGCAATATTATGCGAAATTCTGAAATTTGAAGGCCAAATCACATATCGTGATACTACATGAAATAGTATCGAAATATTGGTAAAAATGAATATTTTTACGTAATATCAAACTACATGAAAAACGTGAAAAAAGTCACGATTATGCCAAATTTGAGGATTTTAACTTCGAACCATAATGCAAGGTTTCGTATTATTTAGATCCAAGAAAAGACATATGACAATGTTGTTTCCAATACAAATGATAAAAATCAATGTGTTTTCATTAGAATTAACTGAAATGTTCCTGATTTTCCGTTCATATTACCGATGGAAGATGTACACGTAAAACCGCTCTAATCCGTCTGAAACGTCGATATACGCAATAAAAACAGAACTTCTCCCCTTTTCAATATCTTACTCAGTATTTTAAAGAGAAACAAATAGATGATTAAAAATGAAGTATTTAAGGTTATGATCTAATCAATTATGTGTTTGCATCATTTTTATTGTATATTTATTGAGTTAATACTAATAAACTGAAAATTCACAAAAACGTAGAAAAACGGCAAAATATTGCCTAATTCGATGATATTTTGATTAAATCACATAAAGGAAAAGGGAATGATGAACGTCAAAATCTTGCTAAATTCGATGATTTCTCGTACGAAACAAAATGCAAGAAAACTTGCTTAAAATGCAATATTATGCGAAATTTTGAGATTTGAAGGCCAAATCACATATCATTATACGACATGAAATAGTATCGAAATATTGGTAAAAATGAATATATTTACGTAATATCATACTACATGAAAAACGTGAAAAAAGTCACTATTATACCAAATTTGAGGATTTTAACTTCGAATCATAGAGCGAGGTTTCGTACTATTTAGATCCATGAAAAGACATATGACAATGTTGTTTCCAATACAAATTATAAAAATCAATGTGTTTTCATTAGAATTAACTAAAATGTTCCTGATTTTCCGTTTATATTACCAAAGGAAGATGTACACGCAAAACCGCTCTATTCCGGCTGAAACGTCGATATATGCAATAAAAACCGAACTTCTCCCCTTTTCAATATCTTACTCAGTATTTTAACGAGAAACAAATAGATGATTGAAAATGAAGTATTTAAGGTTACTATCTAATCAATTATGTGTTTGCATCATTTTTATTGTATATTTAATGAATTAATACTAATAAACTGAAAATTCACAAAAACGTGGAAAAACGGCAAAATATTGCCTAATTCGATGATATTTTGATTAAATCACATAAAGGAAAAGGGAATGATAAACGTCAAAATATTGCTAAATTCGATGATTTCTCGTACGGAACAAAATGCAAGAAAACTTGCTTAAAATGCAATATTATGCGAAATTCTGAGATTTGAAGGCCAAATCACATATCGTGATACTACATGAAATAGTATCGAAATATTGGTAAAAATGAATATTTTTACGTAATATCAAACTACATGAAAAACGTGAAAAAAGTCACGATTATGCCAAATTTGAGGATTTTAACTTCGAATCATAATGCAAGGTTTCGTATTATTTAGATCCAAGAAAAGACATATGACAATGTTGTTTCCAATACAAATGATAAAAATCAATGTGTTTTCATTAGAATTAACTGAAATGTTCCTGATTTTCCGTTCATATTACCGATGGAAGATGTACACGTAAAACCGCTCTAATCCGGCTGAAACGTCGATATATGCAATAAAAACAGAACTTCTCCCCTTTTCAATATCTTACGTAGTATTTTAAAGAGAAACAAATAGATGATTAAAAATGAAGTATTTAAGGTTATAATCTAATCAATTATGTGTTTGCATCATTTTTATTGTATATTTATTGAGTTAATACTAATAAACTGAAAATTCACAAAAACGTGGAAAAACGGCAAAATATTGCCTAATTCGATGATATTTTGATTAAATCACAAAAAGGAAAAGGGAATGATGAACGTCAAAATCTTGCTAAATTCGATGATTTCTCGTACGAAACAAAATGCAAGAAAACTTGCTTAAAATGCAATATTATGCGAAATTCTGAGATTTGAAGGCCAAATCACATACCGTGATACTACATGAAATTGTATCGAAATATTGGTAAAAATGAATATATTTACGTAATATCAAACTACATGAAAAACGTGAAAAAAGTCACGATTATACCAAATTTGAGGATTTTAACTTCGAATCATAATGCAAGGTTTCGTATTATTTAGATCCAAGACAAGACATATGACAATGTTGTTTCCAATACAAATGATTAAAATCAATGTGTTTTCATTAGAATTAACTGAAATGTTCCTGATTTTCCGTTCATATTACCGATGGAAGATGTACAAGTAAAACCGCTCTTATCCGGCTGAAACGTCGATATATGCAATAAAAACAGAACTTCTCCCCTTTTCAATATCTTACTCAGTATTTTAAAGAGAAACAAATAGATTATTGAAAATGAAGTATTTAAGGTTACAATCTAATCAATTATGTGTTTGCATCATTTTTATTGTATATTTATTGAGTTAATACTAATAAACTGAAAATTCACAGAAACGTAGAAAAACGGCAAAATATTGCCTAATTCGATGATATTTTGATTAAATCACATAAAGGAAAAGGGAATGATGAACGTCAAAATCTTGCTAAATTCGATGATTTCTCGTACGAAACAAAATGCAAGAAAACTTGCTTAAAATGCAATATTATGCGAAATTCTGAGATTTGAAGGCCAAATCACATATCGTTATACGACATGAAATAGTATCGAAATATTGGTAAAAATGAATATATTTACGTAATATCAAACTACATGAAAAACGTGAAAAAACTCACTATTATACCAAATTTGAGGATTTTAACTTTGAATCATAAAGCGAGGTTTCGTACTATTTAGATCCATGAAAAGACATATGAAAATGTTGTTTCCAATACAAATTATAAAAATCAATGTGTTTTCATTAGAATTAACTAAAATGTTCCTGATTTTCCGTTTATATTACCAAAGGAAGATGTACACGCAAAACCGCTCTATTCCGGCTGAAACGTCGATATATGCAATAAAAACCGAACTTCTCCCCTTTTCAATATCTTACTCAGTATTTTAACGAGAAACAAATAGATGATTGAAAATGAAGTATTTAAGGTTACTATCTAATCAATTATGTGTTTGCATCATTTTTATTGTATATTTAATGAATTAATACTAATAAACTGAAAATTCACAAAAACGTGGAAAAACAGCAAAATATTGCCTAATTCGATGATATTTTGATTAAATCACATAAAGGAAAAGGGAATGATAAACGTCAAAATATTGCTCAATTCGATGATTTCTCGTACGGAACAAAATGCAAGAAAACTTGCTTAAAATGCAATATTATGCGAAATTCTGAGATTTGAAGGCCAAATCACATATCGTGATACTACATGAAATTGTATCGAAATATTGGTAAAAATGAATATATTTACGTAATATCAAACTACATGAAAAACGTGAAAAAAGTCACGATTATGCCAAATTTGAGGATTTTAACTTCGAACCATAATGCAAGGTTTCGTATTATTTAGATCCAAGAAAAGACATATGACAATGTTGTTTCCAATACAAATGATAAAAATCAATGTGTTTTCATTAGAATTAACTGAAATGTTCCTGATTTTCCGTTCATATTACCGATGGAAGATGTACACGTAAAACCGCTCTAATCCGGCTGAAACGTCGATATATGCAATAAAAACAGAACTTCTCCCCTTTTCAATATCTTACTCAGTATTTTAACGAGAAACAAATAGATGATTGAAAATGAAGTATTTAAGGTTACTATCTAATCAATTATGTGTTTGCATCATTTTTATTGTATATTTAATGAATTAATACTAATAAACTGAAAATTCACAAAAACGTGGAAAAACGGCAAAATATTGCCTAATTCGATGATATTTTGATTAAATCACATAAAGGAAAAGGGAATGATAAACGTCAAAATATTGTTAAATTCGATGATTTCTCGTACGAAACAATATGCAAGAAAACTTGCTTAAAATACAATATTATGCGAAATTCTGAAATTTGAAGGCCAAATCACATATCGTGATAATACATGAAATAGTATCGAAATATTGGTAAAAATGAATATATTTACGTAATATCAAACTACATGAAAAACGTGAAAAAAGTCACGATTATACCAAATTTGAGGTTTTTAACTTCGAATCATAGAGCGAGGTTTCGTACTATTTAGATCCATGAAAAGACATATGACAATGTTGTTTCCAATACAAATTATAAAAATCAATGTGTTTTCATTAGAATTAACTAAAATGTTCCTGATTTTCCGTTTATATTACCAAAGGAAGATGTACACGCATAACCGCTCTATTCCGGCTGAAACCTCGATATATGCAATAAAAACCGAACTTCTCCCCTTTTCAATATCTTACTCAGTATTTTAACGAGAAACAAATAGATGATTGAAAATGAAGTATTTAAGGTTACTATCTAATCAATTATGTGTTTGCATCATTTTTATTGTATATTTAATGAATTAATACTAATAAACTGAAAATTCACAAAAACGTGGAAAAACGGCAAAATATTGCCTAATTCGATGATATTTTGATTAAATCACATAAAGGAAAAGGGAATGATAAACGTCAAAATATTGCTAAATTCGATGATTTCTCGTACGGAACAAAATGCAAGAAAACTTGCTTAAAATGCAATATTATGCGAAATTCTGAGATTTGAAGGCCAAATCACATATCGTGATACTACATGAAATAGTATCGAAATATTGGTAAAAATGAATATATTTACGTAATATCAAACTACATGAAAAACGTGAAAAAAGTCACGATTATGCCAAATTTGAGGATTTTAACTTCGAATCATAATGCAAGGTTTCGTATTATTTAGATCCAAGAAAAGACATATGACAATGTTGTTTCCAATACAAATGATAAAAATCAATGTGTTTTCATTAGAATTAACTGAAATGTTCCTGATTTTCCGTTCATATTACCGATGGAAGATGTACACGTAAAACCGCTCTAATCCGGCTGAAACGTCGATATATGCAATAAAAACAGAACTTCTCCCCTTTTCAATATCTTACTCAGTATTTTAAAGAGAAACAAATAGATGATTAAAAATGAAGTATTTAAGGTTATAATCTAATCAATTATGTGTTTGCATCATTTTTATTGTATATTTATTGAGTTAATACTAATAAACTGAAAATTCACAAAAACGTGGAAAAACGGCAAAATATTGCCTAATTCGATGATATTTTGATTAAATCACAAAAAGGAAAAGGGAATGATGAACGTCAAAATCTTGCTAAATTCGATGATTTCTCGTACGAAACAAAATGCAAGAAAACTTGCTTAAAATGCAATATTATGCGAAATTCTGAGATTTGAAGGCCAAATCATATACCGTGATACTACATGAAATTATATCGAAATATTGGTAAAAATGAATATATTTACGTAATATCAAACTACATGAAAAACGTGAAAAAAGTCACGATTATACCAAATTTGAGGATTTTAACTTCGAATCATAATGCAAGGTTTCGTATTATTTAGATCCAAGACAAGACATATGACAATGTTGTTTCCAATACAAATGATTAAAATCAATGTGTTTTCATTAGAATTAACTGAAATGTTCCTGATTTTCCGTTCATATTACCGATGGAAGATGTACAAGTAAAACCGCTCTAATCCGGCTGAAACGTCGATATATGCAATAAAAACAGAACTTCTCCCCTTTTCAATATCTTACTCAGTATTTTAAAGAGAAACAAATAGATTATTGAAAATGAACTATTTAAGGTTACAATCTAATCAATTATGTGTTTGCATCATTTTTATTGTATATTTATTGAGTTAATACTAATAAACTGAAAATTCACAAAAACGTAGAAAAACGGCAAAATATTGCCTAATTCGATGATATTTTGATTAAATCACATAAAGGAAAAGGGAATGATGAACGTCAAAATCTTGCTAAATTCGATGATTTCTCGTACGAAACAAAATGCAAGAAAACTTGCTTAAAATGCAATATTATGCGAAATTCTGAGATTTGAAGGCCAAATCACATATCGTTATACGACATGAAATAGTATCGAAATATTGGTAAAAATTAATATATTTACGTAATATCAAACTACATGAAAAACGTGAAAAAACTCACTATTATACCAAATTTGAGGATTTTAACTTTGAATCATAAAGCGAGGTTTCGTACTATTTAGATCCATGAAAAGACATATGAAAATGTTGTTTCCAATACAAATTATAAAAATCAATGTGTTTTCATTAGAATTAACTAAAATGTTCCTGATTTTCCGTTTATATTACCAAAGGAAGATGTACACGCAAAACCGCTCTATTCCGGCTGAAACGTCGATATATGCAATAAAAACCGAACTTCTCCCCTTTTCAATATCTTACTCAGTATTTTAACGAGAAACAAATAGATGATTGAAAATGAAGTATTTAAGGTTACTATCTAATCAATTATGTGTTTGCATCATTTTTATTGTATATTTAATGAATTAATACTAATAAACTGAAAATTCACAAAAACGTGGAAAAACGGCAAAATATTGCCTAATTCGATGATATTTTGATTAAATCACATAAAGGAAAAGGGAATGATAAACGTCAAAATATTGCTAAATTCGATGATTTCTCGTACGGAACAAAATGCAAGAAAACTTGCTTAAAATGCAATATTATGCGAAATTCTGAGATTTGAAGGCCAAATCACATATCGTGATACTACATGAAATAGTATCGAAATATTGGTAAAAATGAATATATTTACGTAATATCAAACTACATGAAAAACGTGAAAAAAGTCACGATTATGCCAAATTTGAGGATTTTAACTTCGAATCATAATGCAAGGTTTCGTATTATTTAGATCCAAGAAAAGACATATGACAATGTTGTTTCCAATACAAATGATAAAAATCAATGTGTTTTCATTAGAATTAACTGAAATGTTCCTGATTTTCCGTTCATATTACCGATGGAAGATGTACACGTAAAACCGCTCTAATCCGGCTGAAACGTCGATATATGCAATAAAAACAGAACTTCTCCCCTTTTCAATATCTTACTCAGTATTTTAAAGAGAAACAAATAGATGATTAAAAATGAAGTATTTAAGGTTATAATCTAATCAATTATGTGTTTGCATCATTTTTATTGTATATTTATTGAGTTAATACTAATAAACTGAAAATTCACAAAAACGTGGAAAAACGGCAAAATATTGCCTAATTCGATGATATTTTGATTAAATCACAAAAAGGAAAAGGGAATGATGAACGTCAAAATCTTGCTAAATTCGATGATTTCTCGTACGAAACAAAATGCAAGAAAACTTGCTTAAAATGCAATATTATGCGAAATTCTGAGATTTGAAGGCCAAATCATATACCGTGATACTACATGAAATTATATCGAAATATTGGTAAAAATGAATATATTTACGTAATATCAAACTACATGAAAAACGTGAAAAAAGTCACGATTATACCAAATTTGAGGATTTTAACTTCGAATCATAATGCAAGGTTTCGTATTATTTAGATCCAAGACAAGACATATGACAATGTTGTTTCCAATACAAATGATTAAAATCAATGTGTTTTCATTAGAATTAACTGAAATGTTCCTGATTTTCCGTTCATATTACCGATGGAAGATGTACAAGTAAAACCGCTCTAATCCGGCTGAAACGTCGATATATGCAATAAAAACAGAACTTCTCCCCTTTTCAATATCTTACTCAGTATTTTAAAGAGAAACAAATAGATTATTGAAAATGAACTATTTAAGGTTACAATCTAATCAATTATGTGTTTGCATCATTTTTATTGTATATTTATTGAGTTAATACTAATAAACTGAAAATTCACAAAAACGTAGAAAAACGGCAAAATATTGCCTAATTCGATGATATTTTGATTAAATCACATAAAGGAAAAG
Source organism: Procambarus clarkii (assembly GCF_040958095.1). Lineage (NCBI taxonomy): Eukaryota > Metazoa > Arthropoda > Malacostraca > Decapoda > Cambaridae > Procambarus > Procambarus clarkii. The sequence goes on from NW_027189459.1 coordinate 87,351, forward strand.
GGAATGATGAACGTCAAAATCTTGCTAAATTCGATGATTTCTCGTACGAAACAAAATGCAAGAAAACTTGCTTAAAATGCAATATTATGCGAAATTCTGAGATTTGAAGGCCAAATCACATATCGTTATACGACATGAAATAGTATCGAAATATTGGTAAAAATGAATATATTTACGTAATATCAAACTACATGAAAAACGTGAAAAAACTCACTATTATACCAAATTTGAGGATTTTAACTTTGAATCATAAAGCGAGGTTTCGTACTATTTAGATCCATGAAAAGACATATGAAAATGTTGTTTCCAATACAAATTATAAAAATCAATGTGTTTTCATTAGAATTAACTAAAATGTTCCTGATTTTCCGTTTATATTACCAAAGGAAGATGTACACGCAAAACCGCTCTATTCCGGCTGAAACGTCGATATATGCAATAAAAACCGAACTTCTCCCCTTTTCAATATCTTACTCAGTATTTTAACGAGAAACAAATAGATGATTGAAAATGAAGTATTTAAGGTTACTATCTAATCAATTATGTGTTTGCATCATTTTTATTGTATATTTAATGAATTAATACTAATAAACTGAAAATTCACAAAAACGTGGAAAAACAGCAAAATATTGCCTAATTCGATGATATTTTGATTAAATCACATAAAGGAAAAGGGAATGATAAACGTCAAAATATTGCTAAATTCGATGATTTCTCGTACGGAACAAAATGCAAGAAAACTTGCTTAAAATGCAATATTATGCGAAATTCTGAGATTTGAAGGCCAAATCACATATCGTGATACTACATGAAATTGTATCGAAATATTGGTAAAAATGAATATATTTACGTAATATCAAACTACATGAAAAACGTGAAAAAAGTCACGATTATGCCAAATTTGAGGATTTTAACTTCGAACCATAATGCAAGGTTTCGTATTATTTAGATCCAAGAAAAGACATATGACAATGTTGTTTCCAATACAAATGATAAAAATCAATGTGTTTTCATTAGAATTAACTGAAATGTTCCTGATTTTCCGTTCATATTACCGATGGAAGATGTACACGTAAAACCGCTCTAATCCGGCTGAAACGTCGATATATGCAATAAAAACAGAACTTCTCCCCTTTTCAATATCTTACTCAGTATTTTAACGAGAAACAAATAGATGATTGAAAATGAAGTATTTAAGGTTACTATCTAATCAATTATGTGTTTGCATCATTTTTATTGTATATTTAATGAATTAATACTAATAAACTGAAAATTCACAAAAACGTGGAAAAAACGGCAAAATATTGCCTAATTCGATGATATTTTGATTAAATCACATAAAGGAAAAGGGAATGATAAACGTCAAAATATTGCTAAATTCGATGACTTCTCGTACGAAACAATATGCAAGAAAACTTGCTTAAAATACAATATTATGCGAAATTCTGAAATTTGAAGGCCAAATCACATATCGTGATAATACATGAAATAGTATCGAAATATTGGTAAAAATTAATATATTTACGTAATATCAAACTACATGAAAAACGTGAAAAAAGTCACGATTATGCCAAATTTGAGGATTTTAACTTCGAATCATAGTGCAAGGTTTCGTATTATTTAGATCCAAGAAAAGACATATGACAATGTTGTTTCCAATACAAATGATCAATGAATCATTTGTATTGATAAAAAATTGATAAAAAATCAATGTGTTTTCATTAGAATTAACTGAAATGTTCCTGATTTTCCGTTCATATTACCGATGGAAGATGTACACGTAAAACCGCTCTAACCTGGCTGAAACGTCGATATATGCAATAAAAACAGAACTTCTCCCCTTTTCAATATCTTACTCAGTATTTTAAAGAGAAACAAATAGATGATTGTAAATGAAGTATTTAAGGTTATAATCTAATCAATTATGTGTTTGCATCATTTTTATTGTATATTTATTGAGTTAATACTAATAAACAGAAAATTCACAAAAACGTGGAAAAACGGCAAAATATTGCCTAATTCGATGATATTTTGATTAAATCACCTAAAGGAAAAGGGAATGATAAACGTCAAAATATTGCTAAATTCGATGATTTCTCGTACGAAACAAAATGCAAGAAAACTTGCTTAAAATGCAATATTATGCGAAATTCTGAGATTTGAAGGCCAAATCACATATCGTGATACTACATGAAATAGTATCGAAATATTGGTAAAAATGAATATATTTACGTAATATCAAACTACATGAAAAACGTGAAAAAAGTCACGATTATGCAAAATTTGAGGATTTTAACTTCGAATCATAATGCAAGGTTTCGTATTATTTAGATCCAAGAAAAGACATATGACAATGTTGTTTCCAATACAAATGATAAAAATCAATGTGTTTTCATTAGAATTAACTGATATGTTCCTGATTTTCCGTTCATATTACCGATGGAAGATGTACACGTAAAACCGCTCTAATCCGGCTGAAACGTCGATATATGCAATAAAAACAGAACTTCTCCCCTTTTCAATATCTTACTCAGTATTTTAAAGAGAAACTAATAGATGATTAAAAATGAAGTATTTAAGGTTATAATCTAATCAATTATGTGTTTGCATCATTTTTATTGTATATTTATTGAGTTAATACTAATAAACTGAAAATTCACAAAAACGTGGAAAAACGGCAAAATATTGCCTAATTCGATGATATTTTGATTAAATCACAAAAAGGAAAAGGGAATGATGAACGTCAAAATCTTGCTAAATTCGATGATTTCTCGTACGAAACAAAATGCAAGAAAACTTGCTTAAAATGCAATATTATGCGAAATTCTGAGATTTGAAGGCCAAATCACATACCGTGATACTACATGAAATTGTATCGAAATATTGGTAAAAATGAATATATTTACGTAATATCAAACTACATGAAAAACGTGAAAAAAGTCACGATTATACCAAATTTGAGGATTTTAACTTCGAATCATAATGCAAGGTTTCGTATTATTTAGATCCAAGACAAGACATATGACAATGTTGTTTCCAATACAAATGATTAAAATCAATGTGTTTTCATTAGAATTAACTGAAATGTTCCTGATTTTCCGTTCATATTACCGATGGAAGATGTACAAGTAAAACCGCTGTAATCCGGCTGAAACGTCGATATATGCAATAAAAACAGAACTTCTCCCCTTTTCAATATCTTACTCAGTATTTTAACGAGAAACAAATAGATGATTGAAAATGAAGTATTTAAGGTTACTATCTAATCAATTATGTGTTTGCATCATTTTTATTGTATATTTAATGAATTAATACTAATAAACTGAAAATTCACAAAAACGTGGAAAAACGGCAAAATATTGCCTAATTCGATGATATTTTGATTAAATCACATAAAGGAAAAGGGAATGATAAACGTCAAAATATTGCTAAATTCGATGATTTCTCGTACGAAACAAAATGCAAGAAAACTTGCTTAAAATGCAATATTATGCGAAATTCTGAAATTTGAAGGCCAAATCACATATCGTGATACTACATGAAATAGTATCGAAATATTGGTAAAAATGAATATTTTTACGTAATATCAAACTACATGAAAAACGTGAAAAAAGTCACGATTATGCCAAATTTGAGGATTTTAACTTCGAACCATAATGCAAGGTTTCGTATTATTTAGATCCAAGAAAAGACATATGACAATGTTGTTTCCAATACAAATGATAAAAATCAATGTGTTTTCATTAGAATTAACTGAAATGTTCCTGATTTTCCGTTCATATTACCGATGGAAGATGTACACGTAAAACCGCTCTAATCCGTCTGAAACGTCGATATACGCAATAAAAACAGAACTTCTCCCCTTTTCAATATCTTACTCAGTATTTTAAAGAGAAACAAATAGATGATTAAAAATGAAGTATTTAAGGTTATGATCTAATCAATTATGTGTTTGCATCATTTTTATTGTATATTTATTGAGTTAATACTAATAAACTGAAAATTCACAAAAACGTAGAAAAACGGCAAAATATTGCCTAATTCGATGATATTTTGATTAAATCACATAAAGGAAAAGGGAATGATGAACGTCAAAATCTTGCTAAATTCGATGATTTCTCGTACGAAACAAAATGCAAGAAAACTTGCTTAAAATGCAATATTATGCGAAATTTTGAGATTTGAAGGCCAAATCACATATCATTATACGACATGAAATAGTATCGAAATATTGGTAAAAATGAATATATTTACGTAATATCATACTACATGAAAAACGTGAAAAAAGTCACTATTATACCAAATTTGAGGATTTTAACTTCGAATCATAAAGCGAGGTTTCGTACTATTTAGATCCATGAAAAGACATATGACAATGTTGTTTCCAATACAAATGATAAAAATCAATGTGTTTTCATTAGAATTAACTGAAATGTTCCTGATTTTCCGTTCATATTACCGATGGAAGATGTACACGTAAAACCGCTCTAACCTGGCTGAAACGTCGATATATGCAATAAAAACAGAACTTCTCCCCTTTTCAATATCTTACTCAGTATTTTAAAGAGAAACAAATAGATGATTGTAAATGAAGTATTTAAGGTTATAATCTAATCAATTATGTGTTTGCATCATTTTTATTGTATATTTATTGAGTTAATACTAATAAACAGAAAATTCACAAAAACGTGGAAAAACGGCAAAATATTGCCTAATTCGATGATATTTTGATTAAATCACCTAAAGGAAAAGGGAATGATAAACGTCAAAATATTGCTAAATTCGATGATTTCTCGTACGAAACAAAATGCAAGAAAACTTGCTTAAAATGCAATATTATGCGAAATTCTGAGATTTGAAGGCCAAATCACATATCGTGATACTACATGAAATAGTATCGAAATATTGGTAAAAATGAATATATTTACGTAATATCAAACTACATGAAAAACGTGAAAAAAGTCACGATTATGCAAAATTTGAGGATTTTAACTTCGAATCATAATGCAAGGTTTCGTATTATTTAGATCCAAGAAAAGACATATGACAATGTTGTTTCCAATACAAATGATAAAAATCAATGTGTTTTCATTAGAATTAACTGATATGTTCCTGATTTTCCGTTCATATTACCGATGGAAGATGTACACGTAAAACCGCTCTAATCCGGCTGAAACGTCGATATATGCAATAAAAACAGAACTTCTCCCCTTTTCAATATCTTACTCAGTATTTTAAAGAGAAACTAATAGATGATTAAAAATGAAGTATTTAAGGTTATAATCTAATCAATTATGTGTTTGCATCATTTTTATTGTATATTTATTGAGTTAATACTAATAAACTGAAAATTCACAAAAACGTGGAAAAAACGGCAAAATATTGCCTAATTCGATGATATTTTGATTAAATCACAAAAAGGAAAAGGGAATGATGAACGTCAAAATCTTGCTAAATTCGATGATTTCTCGTACGAAACAAAATGCAAGAAAACTTGCTTAAAATGCAATATTATGCGAAATTCTGAGATTTGAAGGCCAAATCACATACCGTGATACTACATGAAATTGTATCGAAATATTGGTAAAAATGAATATATTTACGTAATATCAAACTACATGAAAAACGTGAAAAAAGTCACGATTATACCAAATTTGAGGATTTTAACTTCGAATCATAATGCAAGGTTTCGTATTATTTAGATCCAAGACAAGACATATGACAATGTTGTTTCCAATACAAATGATTAAAATCAATGTGTTTTCATTAGAATTAACTGAAATGTTCCTGATTTTCCGTTCATATTACCGATGGAAGATGTACAAGTAAAACCGCTGTAATCCGGCTGAAACGTCGATATATGCAATAAAAACAGAACTTCTCCCCTTTTCAATATCTTACTCAGTATTTTAACGAGAAACAAATAGATGATTGAAAATGAAGTATTTAAGGTTACTATCTAATCAATTATGTGTTTGCATCATTTTTATTGTATATTTAATGAATTAATACTAATAAACTGAAAATTCACAAAAACGTGGAAAAACGGCAAAATATTGCCTAATTCGATGATATTTTGATTAAATCACATAAAGGAAAAGGGAATGATAAACGTCAAAATATTGCTAAATTCGATGATTTCTCGTACGAAACAATATGCAAGAAAACTTGCTTAAAATGCAATATTATGCGAAATTCTGAAATTTGAAGGCCAAATCACATATCGTGATACTACATGAAATAGTATCGAAATATTGGTAAAAATGAATATTTTTACGTAATATCAAACTACATGAAAAACGTGAAAAAAGTCACGATTATGCCAAATTTGAGGATTTTAACTTCGAACCATAATGCAAGGTTTCGTATTATTTAGATCCAAGAAAAGACATATGACAATGTTGTTTCCAATACAAATGATAAAAATCAATGTGTTTTCATTAGAATTAACTGAAATGTTCCTGATTTTCCGTTCATATTACCGATGGAAGATGTACACGTAAAACCGCTCTAATCCGTCTGAAACGTCGATATACGCAATAAAAACAGAACTTCTCCCCTTTTCAATATCTTACTCAGTATTTTAAAGAGAAACAAATAGATGATTAAAAATGAAGTATTTAAGGTTATGATCTAATCAATTATGTGTTTGCATCATTTTTATTGTATATTTATTGAGTTAATACTAATAAACTGAAAATTCACAAAAACGTAGAAAAACGGCAAAATATTGCCTAATTCGATGATATTTTGATTAAATCACATAAAGGAAAAGGGAATGATGAACGTCAAAATCTTGCTAAATTCGATGATTTCTCGTACGAAACAAAATGCAAGAAAACTTGCTTAAAATGCAATATTATGCGAAATTTTGAGATTTGAAGGCCAAATCACATATCATTATACGACATGAAATAGTATCGAAATATTGGTAAAAATGAATATATTTACGTAATATCATACTACATGAAAAACGTGAAAAAAGTCACTATTATACCAAATTTGAGGATTTTAACTTCGAATCATAAAGCGAGGTTTCGTACTATTTAGATCCATGAAAAGACATATGACAATGTTGTTTCCAATACAAATGATAAAAATCAATGTGTTTTCATTAGAATTAACTGAAATGTTCCTGATTTTCCGTTCATATTACCGATGGAAGATGTACACGTAAAACAGCTCTATTCCAGCTGAAACGTCGATATATGCAATAAAAACCGAACTTCTCCCCTTTTCAATATCTTACTCAGTATTTTAACGAGAAACAAATAGATGATTGAAAATGAAGTATTCAAGGTTACTATCTAATCAATTATGTGTTTGCATCATTTTTATTGTATATTTAATGAATTAATACTAATAAACTGAAAATTCACAAAAACGTGGAAAAACGGCAAAATATTGCCTAATTCGATGATATTTTGATTAAATCACATAAAGAAAAAGGGAATGATAAACGTCAAAATATTGCTAAATTCGATGATTTCTCGTACGAAACAATATGCAAGAAAACTTGCTTAAAATGCAATATTATGCGAAATTCTGAAATTTGAAGGCCAAATCACATATCGTGATACTACATGAAATAGTTTCGAAATATTGGTAAAAATGAATATATTTACGTAATATCAAACTACATGAAAAACGTGAAAAAAGTCACGATTATGCCAAATTTGAGGATTTTAACTTCGAATCATAGTGCAAGGTTTCGTATTATTTAGATCCAAGAAAAGACGTATGACAATGTTGTTTCCAATACAAATGATAAAAATCAATGTGTTTTCATTAGAATTAACTGAAATGTTCCTGATTTTCCGTTCATATTACCGATGGAAGATGTACAAGTAAAACCGCTCTAATCCGGCTGAAACGTCGATATATGTAATAAAAACAGAACTTCTCCCCTTTTCAATATCTTACTCAGTATTTTAAAGAGAAACAAATAGATTATTGAAAATGAAGTATTTAAGGTTACAATCTAATCAATTATGTGTTTGCATCATTTTTATTGTATATTTATTGAGTTAATACTAATAAACTGAAAATTCACAAAAACGTAGAAAAACGGCAAAATATTGCCTAATTCGATGATATTTTGATTAAATCACATAAAGGAAAAGGGAATGATGAACGTCAAAATCTTGCTAAATTCGATGATTTCTCGTACGAAACAAAATGCAAGAAAACTTGCTTAAAATGCAATATTATGCGAAATTCTGAGATTTGAAGGCCAAATCACATATCGTTATACGACATGAAATAGTATCGAAATATTGGTAAAAATGAATATATTTGCGTAATATCAAACTACATGAAAAACGTGAAAAAACTCACTATTATACCAAATTTGAGGATTTTAACTTCGAATCATAAAGCGATGTTTCGTACTATTTAGATCCATGAAAAGACATATGACAATGTTGTTTTCAATACAAATTATAAAAATCAATGTGTTTTCATTAGAATTAACTAAAATGTTCCTGATTTTCCGTTTATATTACCAAAGGAAGATGTACACGCAAAACCGCTCTATTCCGGCTGAAACGTCGATATATGCAATAAAAACCGAACTTCTCCCCTTTTCAATATCTTACTCAGTATTTTAACGAGAAACAAATAGATGATTGAAAATGAAGTATTTAAGGTTACTATCCAAACACAATTATGTGTTTGCATCATTTTTATTGTATATTTATTGAGTTAATACTAATAAACTGAAAATTCACAAAAACGTGGAAAAACGGCAAAATATTGCCTAATTCGATGATATTTTGATTAAATCACATAAAGGAAAAGGGAATGATAAACGTCAAAATATTGCTAAATTCGATGATTTCTCGTACGAAACAAAATGCAAGAAAACTTGCTTAAAATGCAATATTATGCGAAATTCTGAGATTTGAAGGCCAAATCACATATCGTGATACTACATGAAATAGTATCGAAATATTGGTAAAAATGAATATATTTACGTAATATCAAACTACATGAAAAACGTGAAAAAGTCACGATTATGCCAAATTTGAGGATTTTAACTTCGAATCATAATGCAAGGTTTAGTATTACTTAGATCCAAGAAAAGACATATGACAATGTTGTTTCCAATACAAATGATAAAAATCAATGTGTTTTCATTAGAATTAACTGAAATGTTCCTGATTTTCCGTTCATATTACCGATGGAAGATGTACACGTAAAACCGCTCTAATCCGGCTGAAACGTCGATATATGCAATAAAAACAGAACTTCTCCCCTATTCAATATCTTACTCAGTATTTTAAAGAGAAACAAATAGATGATTGAAAATTAAGTATTTAAGGTTATAATCTAATCAATTATGTGTTTGCATCATTTTTATTGTATATATATTGAGTTAATACTAATAAACTGAAAATTCACAAAAACGTGGAAAAACGGCAAAATATTGCCTAATTCGATGATATTTTGATTAAATCACATAAAGGAAAAGGGAATGATGAACGTCAAAATCTTGCTAAATTCGATGATTTCTCGTACGAAACAAAATGCAAAAAAACTTGCTTAAAATGCAATATTATGCGAAATTCTGAGATTTGAAGGCCAAATCATATATCGTGATACGACATGAAATAGTATCGAAATATTGGTAAAAATGAATATATTTACGTAATATCAAACTACATGAAAAACGTGAAAAAAGTCACGATTATACCAAATTTGAGGATTTTAACTTCGAATCATAGTGCAAGGTTTCGTATTATTTATATCCAAGAAAAGACGTATGACCATGTTGTTTCCAATACAAATGATAAAAATCAATGTGTTTTCATTAGAATTAACTGAAATGTTCCTGATTTTCCGTTCATATTACCGATGGAAGATGTACACGTAAAACCGCTCTAATCCGGCTGAAACGTCGATATATGCAATAAAAACAGAACTTCTCCCCTATTCAATATCTTACTCAGTATTTTAACGAGAAACAAATAGATGATTGAAAATGAAGTATTTAAGGTTATAATCTAATCAATTATGTGTTTGCATCATTTTTATTGTATATTTATTGAGTTAATACTAATAAACTGAAAATTCACAAAAACGTTGAAAAACGGCAAAATATTGCCTAATTCGATGATATTTTGATTAAATCACATAAAGGAAAAGGGAATGATGAACGTCAAAATCTTGCTAAATTCGATGATTTCTCGTACGAAACAAAATGCAAAAAAACTTGCTTAAAATGCAATATTATGCGAAATTCTGAGATTTGAAGGCCAAATCATATATCGTGATACGACATGAAATAGTATCGAAATATTGGTAAAAATGAATATATTTACGTAATATCAAACTACATGAAAAACGTGAAAAAAGTCACTATTATACCAAATTTGAGGATTTTAACTTCGAATCATAAAGCGAGGTTTCGTACTATTTAGATCCATGAAAAGACATATGACAATGTTGTTTCCAATACAAATTATAAAAATCAATGTGTTTTCATTAGAATTAACTAAAATGTTCCTGATTTTCCGTTTATATTACCAAAGGAAGATGTACACGCAAAACCGCTCTATTCCGGCTGAAACGTCGATATATGCAATAAAAACCGAACTTCTCCCCTTTTCAATATCTTACTCAGTATTTTAACGAGAAACAAATAGATGATTGAAAATGAAGTATTTAAGGTTATAATCTAATCAATTATGTGTTTGCATCATTTTTATTGTATATTTATTGAGTTAATACTAATAAACTGAAAATTCACAAAAACGTTGAAAAACGGCAAAATATTGCCTAATTCGATGATATTTTGATTAAATCACATAAAGGAAAAGGGAATGAAAAACGTCAAAATCTTGCTAAATTCGATGATTTCTCGTACGAAACAAAATGCAAGAAAACTTGCTTAAAATGCAATATTATGCGAAATTCTGAGATTTGAAGGCCAAATCACATATCGTGATACTACATGAAATAGTATCGAAATATTGGTAAAAATGAATATATTTACGTAATATCAAACTACATGAAAAACGTGAAAAAAGTCACGATTATACCAAATTTGAGGATTTTAACTTCGAATCATAGTGCAAGGTTTCGTATTATTTATATCCAAGAAAAGACGTATGACCATGTTGTTTCCAATACAAATGATAAAAATCAATGTGTTTTCATTAGAATTAACTGAAATGTTCCTGATTTTCCGTTCATATTACCGATGGAAGATGTACACGTAAAACCGCTCTAATCCGGCTGAAACGTCGATATATGCAATAAAAACAGAACTTCTCCCCTATTCAATATCTTACTCAGTATTTTAAGGAGAAACAAATAGATGATTGAAAATGAAGTATTTAAGGTCATAATCTAATCAATTATGTGTTTGCATAATTTTTATTGTATATTTATTGAGTTAATACTAATAAACTGAAAATTCACAAAAACGTGGAAAAACGGCAAAATATTGCCTAATTCGATGATATTTTGATTAAATCACATAAAGGAAAAGGGAATGATGAACGTCAAAACCTTGCTAAATTCGATGATTTCTCGTACGAAACAAAATGCAAGAAAACTTGCTTAAAATGCAATATTATGCGAAATTCTGAGATTTGAAGGCCAAATCACATATCGTGATACTACATGAAATAGTATCGAAATATTGGTAAAAATGAATATATTTACGTAATATCAAACTACATGAAAAACGTGAAAAAAGTCACGATTATACCAAATTTGAGGATTTTAACTTCGAATCATAGTGCAAGGTTTCGTATTATTTAGATCCAAGAAAAGGCATATGACAATGTTGTTTCCAATACAAATGATAAAAATCAATGTGTTTTCCTTAGAATTAACTGAAATGTTCCTGATTTTTCGTTCATATTACCGATGGAAGATGTACACGTAAAACCGCTCTAATCCGGCTAAAACGTCGATATATGCAATAAAAACAGAACTTCTCCCCTTTTCAATATCTTTCTCAGTATTTTAAAGAGAAACAAATAGATGATTGTAAATGAAGTATTTAAGGTTATAATCTAATCAGTTATGTGTTTGCATCATTTTTATTGTATATTTATTGAGTTAATACTAATAAACTGAAAATTCACAAAAACGTGGAAAAACGGCAAAATATTGCCTAATTCGATGATATTTTGATTAAATCACATAAAGGAAAAGGGAATGATAAACGTCAAAATATTGCTAAATTCGATGATTTCTCGTACGAAACAAAATGCAAGAAAACTTGCTTAAAATGCAATATTATGCGAAATTCTGAGATTTAAAGGCCAAATCACATATCGTGATACTACATGAAATAGTATCGAAATATTGGTAAAAATGAATATATTTACGTAATATCAAACTACATGAAAAACGTGAAAAAAGTCACGATTATGCCAAATTTGAGGATTTTAACTTCGAATCATAATGCAAGGTTTAGTATTACTTAGATCCAAGAAAAGACATATGACAATGTTGTTTCCAATACAAATGATAAAAATCAATGTGTTTTCATTAGAATTAACTGAAATGTTCCTGATTTTCCGTTCATATTACCGATGGAAGATGTACACGTAAAACCGCTCTAATCCGGCTGAAACGTCGATATATGCAATAAAAACAGAACTTCTCCCCTATTCAATATCTTACTCAGTATTTTAAAGAGAAACAAATAGATGATTGAAAATGAAGTATTTAAGGTTATAATCTAATCAATTATGTGTTTGCATCATTTTTATTGTATATATATTGAGTTAATACTAATAAACTGAAAATTCACAAAAACGTGGAAAAACGGCAAAATATTGCCTAATTCGATGATATTTTGATTAAATCACATAAAGGAAAAGGGAATGATGAACGTCAAAATCTTGCTAAATTCGATGATTTCTCGTACGAAACAAAATGCAAAAAAACTTGCTTAAAATGCAATATTATGCGAAATTCTGAGATTTGAAGGCCAAATCATATATCGTGATACGACATGAAATAGTATCGAAATATTGGTAAAAATGAATATATTTACGTAATATCAAACTACATGAAAAACGTGAAAAAAGTCACTATTATACCAAATTTGAGGATTTTAACTTCGAATCATAAAGCGAGGTTTCGTACTATTTAGATCCATGAAAAGACATATGACAATGTTGTTTCCAATACAAATTATAAAAATCAATGTGTTTTCATTAGAATTAACTAAAATGTTCCTGATTTTCCGTTTATATTACCGATGGAAGATGTACACGCAAAACCGCTCTATTCCGGCTGAAATGTCGATATATGCAATAAAAACCGAATTCTCCTCTTTTCAATATCTTACTCAGTATTTTAACGAGAAACAAATAGATGATTGAAAATGAAGTATTTAAGGTTACTATCTAATCAATTATGTGTTTGCATCATTTTTGTTGTATATATATTGAGTTAATACTAATAAACTGAAAATTCACAAAAACGTGGAAAAACGGCAAAATATTGCCTAATTCGATGATATTTTGATTAAATCACATAAAGGAAAAGGGAATGATGAACGTCAAAATCTTGCTAAATTCGATTATTTCTCGTACGAAACAAAATGCAAGAAAACTTGCTTAAAATGCAATATTATGCGAAATTCTGAGATTTGAAGGCCAAATCACATATCGTGATACGACATGAAATAGTATCGAAATATTGGTAAAAATGAATATATTTACGTAATATCAAACTACATGAAAAACGTGAAAAAAGTCACTATTATACCAAATTTGAGGATTTTAACTTCGAATCATAAAGCGAGGTTTCGTACTATTTAGATCCATGAAAAGACATATGACAATGTTGTTTCCAATACAAATTATAAAAATCAATGTGTTTTCATTAGAATTAACTAAAATGTTCCTGATTTTCCGTTAATATTACCGATGGAAGATGTACACGCAAAACCGCTCTAATCCGGCTGAAACGTCGATATATGCAATAAAAACAGAACTTCTCCCCTTTTCAATATCTTACTCAGTATTTTAAAGAGAAACAAATAGATGATTGTAAATGAAGTATTTAAGGTTATAATCTAATCAATTATGTGTTTGCATCATTTTTATTGTATATATATTGAGTTAATACTAATAAACTGAAAATTCACAAAAACGTGGAAAAACGGCAAAATATTGCCTAATTCGATGATATTTTGATTAAATCACATAAAGGAAAAGGGAATGATAAACGTCAAAATATTGCTAAATTCGATGATTTCTCGTACGAAACAAAATGCAAGAAAACTTGCTTAAAATGCAATATTATGCGAAATTCTGAGATTTGAAGGCCAAATCACATATCGTGATACTACATGAAATTGTATCGAAATATTGGTAAAAATGAATATATTTACGTAATATCAAACTACATGAAAAACGTGAAAAAAGTCACGATTATACCAAATTTGAGGATTTTAACTTCGAATCATAGTGCAAGGTTTCGTATTATTTAGATCCAAGAAAAGACATATGACAATGTTGTTTCCAATACAAATGATACAAATCAATGTGTTTTCATTAGAATTAACTGAAATGTTCCTGATTTTCCGTTCATATTACCGATGGAAGATGTACACGTAAAACCACTCTAACCTGGCTGAAACGTCGATATATGCAATAAAAACAGAACTTCTCCCCTTTTCAATATCTTACTCAGTATTTTAAAGAGAAACAAATAGATGATTGTAAATGAAGTATTTAAGGTTATAATCTAATCAATTATGTGTTTGCATCATTTTTATTGTATATTTATTGGGTTAATACTAATAAACTGAAAATTCACAAAAACGTGGAAAAACGGCAAAATATTGCCTAATTCGATGATATTTTGATTAAATCACATAAAGGAAAAGGGAATGATGAACGTCAAAATCTTGCTAAATTCGATGATTTCTCGTACGAAACAAAATGCAAGAAAACTTGCTTAAAATGCAATATTATGCGAAATTCTGAGATTTGAAGGCCAAATCATATATCGTGATATGACATGAAATAGTATCGAAATATTGGTAAAAATGAATATATTTACGTAATATCAAACTACATGAAAAACGTGAAAAAAGTCACTATTATACCAAATTTGAGGATTTTAACTTCGAATCATAAAGCGAGGTTTCGTACTATTTAGATCCATGAAAAGACATATGACAATGTTGTTTCCAATACAAATTATAAAAATCAATGTGTTTTCATTAGAATTAACTAAAATGTTCCTGATTTTCCGTTTATATTACCGATGGAAGATGTACACGCAAAACCGCTCTATTCCGGCTGAAATGTCGATATATGCAATAAAAACCGAACTTCTCCTCTTTTCAATATCTTACTCAGTATTTTAACGAGAAACAAATAGATGATTGAAAATGAAGTATTTAAGGTTACTATCTAATCAATTATGTGTTTGCATCATTTTTGTTGTATATATATTGAGTTAATACTAATAAACTGAAAATTCACAAAAACGTGGAAAAACGGCAAAATATTGCCTAATTCGATGATATTTTGATTAAATCACATAAAGGAAAAGGGAATGATGAACGTCAAAATCTTGCTAAATTCGATTATTTCTCGTACGAAACAAAATGCAAGAAAACTTGCTTAAAATGCAATATTATGCGAAATTCTGAGATTTGAAGGCCAAATCACATATCGTGATACGACATGAAATAGTATCGAAATATTGGTAAAAATGAATATATTTACGTAATATCAAACTACATGAAAAACGTGAAAAAAGTCACTATTATACCAAATTTGAGGATTTTAACTTCGAATCATAAAGCGAGGTTTCGTACTATTTAGATCCATGAAAAGACATATGACAATGTTGTTTCCAATACAAATTATAAAAATCAATGTGTTTTCATTAGAATTAACTAAAATGTTCCTGATTTTCCGTTAATATTACCGATGGAAGATGTACACGTAAAACCGCTCTAATCCGGCTGAAACGTCGATATATGCAATAAAAACAGAACTTCTCCCCTTTCAATATCTTACTCAGTATTTTAAAGAGAAACAAATAGATGATTGTAAATGAAGTATTTAAGGTTATAATCTAATCAATTATGTGTTTGCATCATTTTTATTGTATATATATTGAGTTAATACTAATAAACTGAAAATTCACAAAAACGTGGAAAAAACGGCAAAATATTGCCTAATTCGATGATATTTTGATTAAATCACATAAAGGAAAAGGGAATGATAAACGTCAAAATATTGCTAAATTCGATGATTTCTCGTACGAAACAAAATGCAAGAAAACTTGCTTAAAATGCAATATTATGCGAAATTCTGAGATTTGAAGGCCAAATCACATATCGTGATACTACATGAAATTGTATCGAAATATTGGTAAAAATGAATATATTTACGTAATATCAAACTACATGAAAAACGTGAAAAAAGTCACTAGAATACCAAATTTGAGGATTTTAACTTCGAATCATAAAGCGAGGTTTCGTACTATTTAGATCCATGAAAAGACATATGACAATGTTGTTTCCAATACAAATTATAAAAATCAATGTGTTTTCATTAGAATTAACTAAAATGTTCCTGATTTTCCGTTTATATTACCGATGGAAGATGTACACGCAAAACCGCTCTATTCCGGCTGAAATGTCGATATATGCAATATAAACCGAACTTCTCCCCTTTTCAATATCTTACTCAGTATTTTAACGAGAAACAAATAGATGATTGAAAATGAAGTATTTAAGGTTACTATCTAATCAATTATGTGTTTGCATCATTTTTATTGTATATTTAATGAATTAATACTAATAAACTGAAAATTCACAAAAACGTGGAAAAACGGCAAAATATTGCCTAATTCGATGATATTTTGATTAAATCACATAAAGGAAAAGGGAATGATAAACGTCAAAATATTGCTAAATTCGATGATTTCTCGTACGAAACAAAATGCAAGAAAACTTGCTTAAAATGCAATATTATGCGAAATTCTGAGATTTGAAGGCCAAATCACATATCGTGATACTACATTAAATAGTATCGAAATATTGGTAAAAATGAATATATTTACGTAATATCAAACTACATGAAAAACCTGAAAAAAGTCACGATTATACCAAATTTGAGGATTTTAACTTCGAATCATAGTGCAAGGTTTCGTACTATTTAGATCCAAGAAAAGACATATGACAATGTTGTTTCCAATACAAATGATAAAAATCAATGTGTTTTCATTAGAATTAACAGAAATGTTCCTGATTTTCCGTTCATATTACCGATGGAAGATGTACACGTAAAACCGCTCTAATTCGGCTGAAACGTCGATATATGCAATAAAAACAGAACTTCTCCCCTTTTCAATATCTTACTCAGTATTTTAAAGAGAAACAAATAGATGATTGTAAATGAAGTATTTAAGGTTATAATCTAATCAATTATGTGTTTGCATCATTTTTATTGTATATTTATTGAGTTAATACTAATAAACTGAAAATTCACAAAAACGTGGAAAAACGGCAAAATATTGCCTAATTCGATGATATTTTGATTAAATTACATAAAGGAAAAGGGAATGATAAACGTCAAAATATTGCTAAATTCGATGACTTCTCGTACGAAACAAAATGCAAGAAAACTTGCTTAAAATGCAATATTATGCGAAATTCTTAGATTTGAAGCCCAAATCACATATCGTGATACTACATGAAATTGTATCGAAATATTGGTAAAAATGAATATATTTACGTAATATCAGAAAACATGAAAAACGTGAAAAAAGTCACTATTATACCAAATTTGAGGATTTTTACTTCGAATCATATGCGAGGTTTCGTACTATTTAGATCCATGAAAAGACATATGACAATGTTGTTTCCAATACAAATTATAAAAATCAATGTGTTTTCATTAGAATTAACTGAAATGTTCCTGATTTTCCGTTCATATTACCGATGAAAGATGTACACGTAAAACCGCTCTAATCCGGCTGAAACGTCGATATATGCAATAAAAACAGAACTTCTCCCCTTTTCAATATCTTACTCAGTATTTTAAAGAGAAACAAATAGATGATTGAAAATGAAGTATTTAAGGTTATAATCTAATCAATTATGTGTTTGCATCATTTTTATTGTATATTTATTGAGTTAATACTAATAAACTGAAAATTCACAAAAACGTGGAAAAACGGCAAAATATTGCCTAATTCGATGATATTTTGATTAAATCACATAAAGGAAAAGGGAATGATAAACGTCAAAATATTGCTAAATTCGATGACTTCTCGTACGAAACAAAATGCAAGAAAACTTGCTTAAAATGCAATATTATGCGAAATTCTTAGATTTGAAGGCCAAATCACATATCGTGATACTACATGAAATTGTATCGAAATATTGGTAAAAATGAATATATTTACGTAATATCAAACTACATGAAAAACGTGAAAAAAGTCACGATTATACCAAATTTGAGGATTTTAACTTCGAATCATAAAGCGAGGTTTCGTACTATTTAGATCCATGAAAAGACATAAGACAATGTTGTTTCCAATACAAATTATAAAAATCAATGTCTTTTCATTAGAATTAACTAAAATGTTCCTGATTTTCCGTTTATATTACCGATGGAAGATGTACACCTAAAACCGCTCTAATCCGGCTGAAAGGTCGATATATGCAATAAAAACAGAACTTCTCCCCTTTTCAATATCTTACTCAGTATTTTAAAGAGAAACAAATAGATGATTGAAAATGAAGTATTTAAGGTTATAATCTAATCAATTATGTGTTTGCATCATTTTTATTGTATATTTATTGAGTTAATACTAATAAACTGAAAATTCACAAAAACGTGGAAAAACGGCAAAATATTGCCTAATTCGATGATATTTTGATTAAATCACATAAAGGAAAAGGGAATGATGAACGTCAAAATCTTGCTAAATTCGATGATTTCTCGTACGAAACAAAATGCAAAAAAACTTGCTTAAAATGCAATATTATGCGAAATTCTGAGATTTGAAGGCCAAATCATATATCGTGATACGACATGAAATAGTATCGAAATATTGGTAAAAATGAATATATTTACGTAATATCAAACTACATGAAAAACGTGAAAAAAGTCACTATTATACCAAATTTGAGGATTTTAACTTCGAATCATAAAGCGAGGTTTCGTACTATTTAGATCCATGAAAAGACATATGACAATGTTGTTTCCAATACAAATTATAAAAATCAATGTGTTTTCATTAGAATTAACTAAAATGTTCCTGATTTTCCGTTTATATTACCAAAGGAAGATGTACACGCAAAACCGCTCTATTCCGGCTGAAACGTCGATATATGCAATAAAAACCGAACTTCTCCCCTTTTCAATATCTTACTCAGTATTTTAACGAGAAACAAATAGATGATTGAAAATGAAGTATTTAAGGTTATAATCTAATCAATTATGTGTTTGCATCATTTTTATTGTATATTTATTGAGTTAATACTAATAAACTGAAAATTCACAAAAACGTTGAAAAACGGCAAAATATTGCCTAATTCGATGATATTTTGATTAAATCACATAAAGGAAAAGGGAATGAAAAACGTCAAAATCTTGCTAAATTCGATGATTTCTCGTACGAAACAAAATGCAAGAAAACTTGCTTAAAATGCAATATTATGCGAAATTCTGAGATTTGAAGGCCAAATCACATATCGTGATACTACATGAAATAGTATCGAAATATTGGTAAAAATGAATATATTTACGTAATATCAAACTACATGAAAAACGTGAAAAAAGTCACGATTATACCAAATTTGAGGATTTTAACTTCGAATCATAGTGCAAGGTTTCGTATTATTTATATCCAAGAAAAGACGTATGACCATGTTGTTTCCAATACAAATGATAAAAATCAATGTGTTTTCATTAGAATTAACTGAAATGTTCCTGATTTTCCGTTCATATTACCGATGGAAGATGTACACGTAAAACCGCTCTAATCCGGCTGAAACGTCGATATATGCAATAAAAACAGAACTTCTCCCCTATTCAATATCTTACTCAGTATTTTAAGGAGAAACAAATAGATGATTGAAAATGAAGTATTTAAGGTCATAATCTAATCAATTATGTGTTTGCATAATTTTTATTGTATATTTATTGAGTTAATACTAATAAACTGAAAATTCACAAAAACGTGGAAAAACGGCAAAATATTGCCTAATTCGATGATATTTTGATTAAATCACATAAAGGAAAAGGGAATGATGAACGTCAAAACCTTGCTAAATTCGATGATTTCTCGTACGAAACAAAATGCAAGAAAACTTGCTTAAAATGCAATATTATGCGAAATTCTGAGATTTGAAGGCCAAATCACATATCGTGATACTACATGAAATAGTATCGAAATATTGGTAAAAATGAATATATTTACGTAATATCAAACTACATGAAAAACGTGAAAAAAGTCACGATTATACCAAATTTGAGGATTTTAACTTCGAATCATAGTGCAAGGTTTCGTATTATTTAGATCCAAGAAAAGGCATATGACAATGTTGTTTCCAATACAAATGATAAAAATCAATGTGTTTTCCTTAGAATTAACTGAAATGTTCCTGATTTTCCGTTCATATTACCGATGGAAGATGTACACGTAAAACCGCTCTAATCCGGCTAAAACGTCGATATATGCAATAAAAACAGAACTTCTCCCCTTTTCAATATCTTTCTCAGTATTTTAAAGAGAAACAAATAGATGATTGTAAATGAAGTATTTAAGGTTATAATCTAATCAATTATGTGTTTGCATCATTTTTATTGTATATTTATTGAGTTAATACTAATAAACTGAAAATTCACAAAAACGTGGAAAAACGGCAAAATATTGCCTAATTCGATGATATTTTGATTAAATCACATAAAGGAAAAGGGAATGATAAACGTCAAAATATTGCTAAATTCGATGATTTCTCGTACGAAACAAAATGCAAGAAAACTTGCTTAAAATGCAATATTATGCGAAATTCTGAGATTTGAAGGCCAAATCACATATCGTGATACTACATGAAATAGTATCGAAATATTGGTAAAAATGAATATATTTACGTAATATCAAACTACATGAAAAACGTGAAAAAAGTCACGATTATGCCAAATTTGAGGATTTTAACTTCGAATCATAATGCAAGGTTTAGTATTACTTAGATCCAAGAAAAGACATATGACAATGTTGTTTCCAATACAAATGATAAAAATCAATGTGTTTTCATTAGAATTAACTGAAATGTTCCTGATTTTCCGTTCATATTACCGATGGAAGATGTACACGTAAAACCGCTCTAATCCGGCTGAAACGTCGATATATGCAATAAAAACAGAACTTCTCCCCTTTTCAATATCTTACTCAGTATTTTAAAGAGAAACAAATAGATGATTGTAAATGAAGTATTTAAGGTTATAATCTAATCAATTATGTGTTTGCATCATTTTTATTGTATATTTATTGAGTTAATACTAATAAACTGAAAATTCACAAAAACGTGGAAAAACGGCAAAATATTGCCTAATTCGATGATATTTTGATTAAATTACATAAAGGAAAAGGGAATGATAAACGTCAAAATATTGCTAAATTCGATGACTTCTCGTACGAAACAAAATGCAAGAAAACTTGCTTAAAATGCAATATTATGCGAAATTCTTAGATTTGAAGCCCAAATCACATATCGTGATACTACATGAAATTGTATCGAAATATTGGTAAAAATGAATATATTTACGTAATATCAGAAAACATGAAAAACGTGAAAAAAGTCACTATTATACCAAATTTGAGGATTTTTACTTCGAATCATAATGCGAGGTTTCGTACTATTTAGATCCATGAAAAGACATATGACAATGTTGTTTCCAATACAAATTATAAAAATCAATGTGTTTTCATTAGAATTAACTGAAATGTTCCTGATTTTCCGTTCATATTACCGATGAAAGATGTACACGTAAAACCGCTCTAATCCGGCTGAAACGTCGATATATGCAATAAAAACAGAACTTCTCCCCTTTTCAATATCTTACTCAGTATTTTAAAGAGAAACAAATAGATGATTGAAAATGAAGTATTTAAGGTTATAATCTAATCAATTATGTGTTTGCATCATTTTTATTGTATATTTATTGAGTTAATACTAATAAACTGAAAATTCACAAAAACGTGGAAAAACGGCAAAATATTGCCTAATTCGATGATATTTTGATTAAATCACATAAAGGAAAAGGGAATGATAAACGTCAAAATATTGCTAAATTCGATGACTTCTCGTACGAAACAAAATGCAAGAAAACTTGCTTAAAATGCAATATTATGCGAAATTCTTAGATTTGAAGGCCAAATCACATATCGTGATACTACATGAAATTGTATCGAAATATTGGTAAAAATGAATATATTTACGTAATATCAAACTACATGAAAAACGTGAAAAAAGTCACGATTATACCAAATTTGAGGATTTTAACTTCGAATCATAAAGCGAGGTTTCGTACTATTTAGATCCATGAAAAGACATAAGACAATGTTGTTTCCAATACAAATTATAAAAATCAATGTCTTTTCATTAGAATTAACTAAAATGTTCCTGATTTTCCGTTTATATTACCGATGGAAGATGTACACCTAAAACCGCTCTAATCCGGCTGAAAGGTCGATATATGCAATAAAAACAGAACTTCTCCCCTTTTCAATATCTTACTCAGTATTTTAAAGAGAAACAAATAGATGATTGAAAATGAAGTATTTAAGGTTATAATCTAATCAATTATGTGTTTGCATCATTTTTATTGTATATTTATTGAGTTAATACTAATAAACTGAAAATTCACAAAAACGTGGAAAAACGGCAAAATATTGCCTAATTCGATGATATTTTGATTAAATCACATAAAGGAAAAGGGAATGATGAACGTCAAAATCTTGCTAAATTCGATGATTTCTCGTACGAAACAAAATGCAAAAAAACTTGCTTAAAATGCAATATTATGCGAAATTCTGAGATTTGAAGGCCAAATCATATATCGTGATACGACATGAAATAGTATCGAAATATTGGTAAAAATGAATATATTTACGTAATATCAAACTACATGAAAAACGTGAAAAAAGTCACTATTATACCAAATTTGAGGATTTTAACTTCGAATCATAAAGCGAGGTTTCGTACTATTTAGATCCATGAAAAGACATATGACAATGTTGTTTCCAATACAAATTATAAAAATCAATGTGTTTTCATTAGAATTAACTAAAATGTTCCTGATTTTCCGTTTATATTACCAAAGGAAGATGTACACGCAAAACCGCTCTATTCCGGCTGAAACGTCGATATATGCAATAAAAACCGAACTTCTCCCCTTTTCAATATCTTACTCAGTATTTTAACGAGAAACAAATAGATGATTGAAAATGAAGTATTTAAGGTTATAATCTAATCAATTATGTGTTTGCATCATTTTTATTGTATATTTATTGAGTTAATACTAATAAACTGAAAATTCACAAAAACGTTGAAAAACGGCAAAATATTGCCTAATTCGATGATATTTTGATTAAATCACATAAAGGAAAAGGGAATGAAAAACGTCAAAATCTTGCTAAATTCGATGATTTCTCGTACGAAACAAAATGCAAGAAAACTTGCTTAAAATGCAATATTATGCGAAATTCTGAGATTTGAAGGCCAAATCACATATCGTGATACTACATGAAATAGTATCGAAATATTGGTAAAAATGAATATATTTACGTAATATCAAACTACATGAAAAACGTGAAAAAAGTCACGATTATACCAAATTTGAGGATTTTAACTTCGAATCATAGTGCAAGGTTTCGTATTATTTATATCCAAGAAAAGACGTATGACCATGTTGTTTCCAATACAAATGATAAAAATCAATGTGTTTTCATTAGAATTAACTGAAATGTTCCTGATTTTCCGTTCATATTACCGATGGAAGATGTACACGTAAAACCGCTCTAATCCGGCTGAAACGTCGATATATGCAATAAAACAGAACTTCTCCCCTATTCAATATCTTACTCAGTATTTTAAGGAGAAACAAATAGATGATTGAAAATGAAGTATTTAAGGTCATAATCTAATCAATTATGTGTTTGCATAATTTTTATTGTATATTTATTGAGTTAATACTAATAAACTGAAAATTCACAAAAACGTGGAAAAACGGCAAAATATTGCCTAATTCGATGATATTTTGATTAAATCACATAAAGGAAAAGGGAATGATGAACGTCAAAACCTTGCTAAATTCGATGATTTCTCGTACGAAACAAAATGCAAGAAAACTTGCTTAAAATGCAATATTATGCGAAATTCTGAGATTTGAAGGCCAAATCACATATCGTGATACTACATGAAATAGTATCGAAATATTGGTAAAAATGAATATATTTACGTAATATCAAACTACATGAAAAACGTGAAAAAAGTCACGATTATACCAAATTTGAGGATTTTAACTTCGAATCATAGTGCAAGGTTTCGTATTATTTAGATCCAAGAAAAGGCATATGACAATGTTGTTTCCAATACAAATGATAAAAATCAATGTGTTTTCCTTAGAATTAACTGAAATGTTCCTGATTTTCCGTTCATATTACCGATGGAAGATGTACACGTAAAACCGCTCTAATCCGGCTAAAACGTCGATATATGCAATAAAAACAGAACTTCTCCCCTTTTCAATATCTTTCTCAGTATTTTAAAGAGAAACAAATAGATGATTGTAAATGAAGTATTTAAGGTTATAATCTAATCAATTATGTGTTTGCATCATTTTTATTGTATATTTATTGAGTTAATACTAATAAACTGAAAATTCACAAAAACGTGGAAAAACGGCAAAATATTGCCTAATTCGATGATATTTTGATTAAATCACATAAAGGAAAAGGGAATGATAAACGTCAAAATATTGCTAAATTCGATGATTTCTCGTACGAAACAAAATGCAAGAAAACTTGCTTAAAATGCAATATTATGCGAAATTCTGAGATTTGAAGGCCAAATCACATATCGTGATACTACATGAAATAGTATCGAAATATTGGTAAAAATGAATATATTTACGTAATATCAAACTACATGAAAAACGTGAAAAAAGTCACGATTATGCCAAATTTGAGGATTTTAACTTCGAATCATAATGCAAGGTTTAGTATTACTTAGATCCAAGAAAAGACATATGACAATGTTGTTTCCAATACAAATGATAAAAATCAATGTGTTTTCATTAGAAT
Organism: Procambarus clarkii; assembly: GCF_040958095.1. NCBI lineage: Eukaryota > Metazoa > Arthropoda > Malacostraca > Decapoda > Cambaridae > Procambarus > Procambarus clarkii. The sequence continues at coordinate 112,668 of NW_027189459.1, forward strand.
TAACTGAAATGTTCCTGATTTTCCGTTCATATTACCGATGGAAGATGTACACGTAAAACCGCTCTAATCCGGCTGAAACGTCGATATATGCAATAAAAACAGAACTTCTCCCCTATTCAATATCTTACTCAGTATTTTAAAGAGAAACAAATAGATGATTGAAAATTAAGTATTTAAGGTTATAATCTAATCAATTATGTGTTTGCATCATTTTTATTGTATATATATTGAGTTAATACTAATAAACTGAAAATTCACAAAAACGTGGAAAAACGGCAAAATATTGCCTAATTCGATGATATTTTGATTAAATCACATAAAGGAAAAGGGAATGATGAACGTCAAAATCTTGCTAAATTCGATGATTTCTCGTACGAAACAAAATGCAAAAAAACTTGCTTAAAATGCAATATTATGCGAAATTCTGAGATTTGAAGGCCAAATCATATATCGTGATACGACATGAAATAGTATCGAAATATTGGTAAAAATGAATATATTTACGTAATATCAAACTACATGAAAAACGTGAAAAAAGTCACTATTATACCAAATTTGAGGATTTTAACTTCGAATCATAAAGCGAGGTTTCGTACTATTTAGATCCATGAAAAGACATATGACAATGTTGTTTCCAATACAAATTATAAAAATCAATGTGTTTTCATTAGAATTAACTAAAATGTTCCTGATTTTCCGTTTATATTACCGATGGAAGATGTACACGCAAAACCGCTCTATTCCGGCTGAAATGTCGATATATGCAATAAAAACCGAATTCTCCTCTTTTCAATATCTTACTCAGTATTTTAACGAGAAACAAATAGATGATTGAAAATGAAGTATTTAAGGTTACTATCTAATCAATTATGTGTTTGCATCATTTTTGTTGTATATATATTGAGTTAATACTAATAAACTGAAAATTCACAAAAACGTGGAAAAACGGCAAAATATTGCCTAATTCGATGATATTTTGATTAAATCACATAAAGGAAAAGGGAATGATGAACGTCAAAATCTTGCTAAATTCGATTATTTCTCGTACGAAACAAAATGCAAGAAAACTTGCTTAAAATGCAATATTATGCGAAATTCTGAGATTTGAAGGCCAAATCACATATCGTGATACGACATGAAATAGTATCGAAATATTGGTAAAAATGAATATATTTACGTAATATCAAACTACATGAAAAACGTGAAAAAAGTCACTATTATACCAAATTTGAGGATTTTAACTTCGAATCATAAAGCGAGGTTTCGTACTATTTAGATCCATGAAAAGACATATGACAATGTTGTTTCCAATACAAATTATAAAAATCAATGTGTTTTCATTAGAATTAACTAAAATGTTCCTGATTTTCCGTTAATATTACCGATGGAAGATGTACACGCAAAACCGCTCTAATCCGGCTGAAACGTCGATATATGCAATAAAAACAGAACTTCTCCCCTTTTCAATATCTTACTCAGTATTTTAAAGAGAAACAAATAGATGATTGTAAATGAAGTATTTAAGGTTATAATCTAATCAATTATGTGTTTGCATCATTTTTATTGTATATATATTGAGTTAATACTAATAAACTGAAAATTCACAAAAACGTGGAAAAACGGCAAAATATTGCCTAATTCGATGATATTTTGATTAAATCACATAAAGGAAAAGGGAATGATAAACGTCAAAATATTGCTAAATTCGATGATTTCTCGTACGAAACAAAATGCAAGAAAACTTGCTTAAAATGCAATATTATGCGAAATTCTGAGATTTGAAGGCCAAATCACATATCGTGATACTACATGAAATTGTATCGAAATATTGGTAAAAATGAATATATTTACGTAATATCAAACTACATGAAAAACGTGAAAAAAGTCACGATTATACCAAATTTGAGGATTTTAACTTCGAATCATAGTGCAAGGTTTCGTATTATTTAGATCCAAGAAAAGACATATGACAATGTTGTTTCCAATACAAATGATAAAAATCAATGTGTTTTCATTAGAATTAACTGAAATGTTCCTGATTTTCCGTTCATATTACCGATGGAAGATGTACACGTAAAACCACTCTAACCTGGCTGAAACGTCGATATATGCAATAAAAACAGAACTTCTCCCCTTTTCAATATCTTACTCAGTATTTTAAAGAGAAACAAATAGATGATTGTAAATGAAGTATTTAAGGTTATAATCTAATCAATTATGTGTTTGCATCATTTTTATTGTATATTTATTGGGTTAATACTAATAAACTGAAAATTCACAAAAACGTGGAAAAACGGCAAAATATTGCCTAATTCGATGATATTTTGATTAAATCACATAAAGGAAAAGGGAATGATGAACGTCAAAATCTTGCTAAATTCGATGATTTCTCGTACGAAACAAAATGCAAGAAAACTTGCTTAAAATGCAATATTATGCGAAATTCTGAGATTTGAAGGCCAAATCATATATCGTGATATGACATGAAATAGTATCGAAATATTGGTAAAAATGAATATATTTACGTAATATCAAACTACATGAAAAACGTGAAAAAAGTCACTATTATACCAAATTTGAGGATTTTAACTTCGAATCATAAAGCGAGGTTTCGTACTATTTAGATCCATGAAAAGACATATGACAATGTTGTTTCCAATACAAATTATAAAAATCAATGTGTTTTCATTAGAATTAACTAAAATGTTCCTGATTTTCCGTTTATATTACCGATGGAAGATGTACACGCAAAACCGCTCTATTCCGGCTGAAATGTCGATATATGCAATAAAAACCGAACTTCTCCTCTTTTCAATATCTTACTCAGTATTTTAACGAGAAACAAATAGATGATTGAAAATGAAGTATTTAAGGTTACTATCTAATCAATTATGTGTTTGCATCATTTTTGTTGTATATATATTGAGTTAATACTAATAAACTGAAAATTCACAAAAACGTGGAAAAACGGCAAAATATTGCCTAATTCGATGATATTTTGATTAAATCACATAAAGGAAAAGGGAATGATGAACGTCAAAATCTTGCTAAATTCGATTATTTCTCGTACGAAACAAAATGCAAGAAAACTTGCTTAAAATGCAATATTATGCGAAATTCTGAGATTTGAAGGCCAAATCACATATCGTGATACGACATGAAATAGTATCGAAATATTGGTAAAAATGAATATATTTACGTAATATCAAACTACATGAAAAACGTGAAAAAAGTCACTATTATACCAAATTTGAGGATTTTAACTTCGAATCATAAAGCGAGGTTTCGTACTATTTAGATCCATGAAAAGACATATGACAATGTTGTTTCCAATACAAATTATAAAAATCAATGTGTTTTCATTAGAATTAACTAAAATGTTCCTGATTTTCCGTTAATATTACCGATGGAAGATGTACACGTAAAACCGCTCTAATCCGGCTGAAACGTCGATATATGCAATAAAAACAGAACTTCTCCCCTTTCAATATCTTACTCAGTATTTTAAAGAGAAACAAATAGATGATTGTAAATGAAGTATTTAAGGTTATAATCTAATCAATTATGTGTTTGCATCATTTTTATTGTATATATATTGAGTTAATACTAATAAACTGAAAATTCACAAAAACGTGGAAAAACGGCAAAATATTGCCTAATTCGATGATATTTTGATTAAATCACATAAAGGAAAAGGGAATGATAAACGTCAAAATATTGCTAAATTCGATGATTTCTCGTACGAAACAAAATGCAAGAAAACTTGCTTAAAATGCAATATTATGCGAAATTCTGAGATTTGAAGGCCAAATCACATATCGTGATACTACATTAAATAGTATCGAAATATTGGTAAAAATGAATATATTTACGTAATATCAAACTACATGAAAAACCTGAAAAAAGTCACGATTATACCAAATTTGAGGATTTTAACTTCGAATCATAGTGCAAGGTTTCGTACTATTTAGATCCAAGAAAAGACATATGACAATGTTGTTTCCAATACAAATGATAAAAATCAATGTGTTTTCATTAGAATTAACAGAAATGTTCCTGATTTTCCGTTCATATTACCGATGGAAGATGTACACGTAAAACCGCTCTAATTCGGCTGAAACGTCGATATATGCAATAAAAACAGAACTTCTCCCCTTTTCAATATCTTACTCAGTATTTTAAAGAGAAACAAATAGATGATTGTAAATGAAGTATTTAAGGTTATAATCTAATCAATTATGTGTTTGCATCATTTTTATTGTATATTTATTGAGTTAATACTAATAAACTGAAAATTCACAAAAACGTGGAAAAACGGCAAAATATTGCCTAATTCGATGATATTTTGATTAAATTACATAAAGGAAAAGGGAATGATAAACGTCAAAATATTGCTAAATTCGATGACTTCTCGTACGAAACAAAATGCAAGAAAACTTGCTTAAAATGCAATATTATGCGAAATTCTTAGATTTGAAGCCCAAATCACATATCGTGATACTACATGAAATTGTATCGAAATATTGGTAAAAATGAATATATTTACGTAATATCAGAAAACATGAAAAACGTGAAAAAAGTCACTATTATACCAAATTTGAGGATTTTAACTTCGAATCATAATGCGAGGTTTCGTACTATTTAGATCCATGAAAAGACATATGACAATGTTGTTTCCAATACAAATTATAAAAATCAATGTGTTTTCATTAGAATTAACTGAAATGTTCCTGATTTTCCGTTCATATTACCGATGAAAGATGTACACGTAAAACCGCTCTAATCCGGCTGAAACGTCGATATATGCAATAAAAACAGAACTTCTCCCCTTTTCAATATCTTACTCAGTATTTTAAAGAGAAACAAATAGATGATTGAAAATGAAGTATTTAAGGTTATAATCTAATCAATTATGTGTTTGCATCATTTTTATTGTATATTTATTGAGTTAATACTAATAAACTGAAAATTCACAAAAACGTGGAAAAACGGCAAAATATTACCTAATTCGATGATATTTTGATTAAATTACATAAAGGAAAAGGGAATGATGAACGTCAAAATCTTGCTAAATTCGATGATTTCTCGTACGAAACAAAATGCAAGAAAACTTGCTTAAAATGCAATATTATGCGAAAATCTGAGATTTGAAGGCCAAATCACATATCGTGATACGACATGAAATAGTATCGAAATATTGGTAAAAATGAATATATTTACGTAATATCAAACTACATGAAAAACGTGAAAAAAGTCACTATTATACCAAATTTGAGGATTTTAACTTCGAATCATAATGCGAGGTTTCGTACTATTTAGATCCATGAAAAGACATATGACAATGTTGTTTCCAATACAAATTATAAAAATCAATGTGTTTTCATTAGAATTAACTGAAATGTTCCTGATTTTCCGTTCATATCACCGATGGAAGATGTACAAGTAAAACCGCTCTAATCCGGCTGAAACGTCGATATATGCAATAAAAACAGAACTTCTCCCCTTTTCAATATCTTACTCAGTATTTCAAAAGAGAAACAAATAGATGATTGAAAATGAAGTATTTAAGGTTACATTCTAATCAATTATGTGTTTGCATCATTTTTATTGTATATTTATTGAGTTAATACTAATAAACTGATAATTCACAAAAACGTGGAAAAACAGCAAAATATTGCCTAATTCGATGATATCTTGATTAAATCACATAAAGGAAAAGGGAATGATAAACGTCAAAATATTGCTAAATTCGATGATTTCTCGTACGAAACAAAATGCAAGAAAACTTGCTTAAAATGCAATATTATGCGAAATTCTGAGATTTGAAGGCCAAATCACATATCGTGATACTACATGAAATAGTATCGAAATATTGGTAAAAATGAATATATTTACGTAATATCAAACTACATCAAAAACGTGAAAAAAGTCACGATTATACCAAATTTGAGGATTTTAACTTCGAATCATAGTGCAAGGTTTCGTATTATTTAGATCCAAGAAAAGACATATGACAATGTTGTTTCCAATACAAATCATAAAAATCAATGTGTTTTCATTAGAATTAACTGAAATGTTCCTGATTTTCCGTTCATATTACCGATGGAAGATGTACACGTAAAACCGCTCTAATCCGGCTGAAACGTCGATATATGCAATAAAAACAGAACTTCTCCCCTTTTCAATATCTTACTCAGTATTTTAAAGAGAAACAAATAGATGATTGTAAATGAAGTATTTAAGGTTATAATCTAATCAATTATGTGTTTGCATCATTTTTATTGTATATTTATTGAGTTAATACTAATAAACTGAAAATTCACAAAAACGTGGAAAAACGGCAAAATATTGCCTAATTCGATGATATTTTGATTAAATCACATAAAGGAAAAGGGAATGATAAACGTCAAAATATTGCTAAATTCGATGACTTCTCGTACGAAACAAAATGCAAGAAAACTTGCTTAAAATGCAATATTATGCGAAATTCTTAGATTTGAAGGCCAAATCACATATCGTGATACTACATGAAATTGTATCGAAATATTGGTAAAAATGAATATATATACGTAATATCAAACTACATGAAAAACGTGAAAAAAGTCACGATTATACCAAATTTGAGGATTTTAACTTCGAATCATAAAGCGAGGTTTCGTACTATTTAGATCCATGAAAAGACATATGACAATGTTGTTTCCAATACAAATTATAAAAATCAATGTGTTTTCATTAGAATTAACTAAAATGTTCCTGATTTTCCGTTTATATTACCGATGGAAGATGTACACCTAAAACCGCTCTAATCCGGCTGAAACGTCGATATATGCAATAAAAACAGAACTTCTCCCCTTTTCAATATCTTACTCAGTATTTTAAAGAGAAACAAATAGATGATTGAAAATGAAGTATTTAAGGTTATAATCTAATCAATTATGTGTTTGCATCATTTTTATTGTATATTTATTGAGTTAATACTAATAAACTGAAAATTCACAAAAACGTGGAAAAACGGCAAAATATTGCCTAATTCGATGATATTTTGATTAAATCACATAAAGGAAAAGGGAATGATGAACGTCAAAATCTTGCTAAATTCGATGATTTCTCGTACGAAACAAAATGCAAGAAAACTTGCTTAAAATGCAATATTATGCGAAATTCTGAGATTTGAAGGCCAAATCACATATCGTGATACGACATGAAATAGTATCGAAATATTGGTAAAAATGAATATATTTACGTAATATCAAACTACATGAAAAACGTGAAAAAATCACTATTATACCAAATTTGAGGATTTTAACTTCGAATCATAATGCGAGGTTTCGTACTATTTAGATCCATGAAAAGACATATGACAATGTTGTTTCCAATACAAATTATAAAAATCAATGTGTTTTCATTAGAATTAACTGAAATGTTCCTGATTTTCCGTTCATATCACCGATGGAAGATGTACTAGTAAAACCGCTCTAATCCGGCTGAAACGTCGATATATGCAATAAAAACAGAACTTCTCCCCTTTTCAATATCTTACTCAGTATTTCAAAAGAGAAACAAATAGATGATTGAAAATGAAGTATTTAAGGTTACATTCTAATCAATTATGTGTTTGCATCATTTTTATTGTATATTTATTGAGTTAATACTAATAAACTGATAATTCACAAAAACGTGGAAAAACGGCAAAATATTGCCTAATTCGATGATATTTTGATTAAATCACATAAAGGAAAAGGGAATGATAAACGTCAAAATATTGCTAAATTCGATGATTTCTCGTACGAAACAAAATGCAAGAAAACTTGCTTAAAATGCAATATTATGCGAAATTCTGAGATTTGAAGGCCAAATCACATATCGTGATACTACATGAAATAGTATCGAAATATTGGTAAAAATGAATATATTTACGTAATATCAAACTACATCAAAAACGTGAAAAAAGTCACGATTATACCAAATTTGAGGATTTTAACTTCGAATCATAGTGCAAGGTTTCGTATTATTTAGATCCAAGAAAAGACATATGACAATGTTGTTTCCAATACAAATCATAAAAATCAATGTGTTTTCATTAGAATTAACTGAAATGTTCCTGATTTTCCGTTCATATTACCGATGGAAGATGTACACGTAAAACCGCTCTAATCCGGCTGAAACGTCGATATATGCAATAAAAACAGAACTTCTCCCCTTTTCAATATCTTACTCAGTATTTTAAAGAGAAACAAATAGATGATTGTAAATGAAGTATTTAAGGTTATAATCTAATCAATTATGTGTTTGCATCATTTTTATTGTATATTTATTGAGTTAATACTAATAAACTGAAAATTCACAAAAACGTGGAAAAACGGCATTGCCTAATTGCGGCATATTGCGGCATATTGCGGCATATTGCCTAATTCGATGATATTTTGATTAAATCACATAAAGGAAAAGGGAATGATGAACGTCAAAATATTGCTAAATTCGATGATTTCTCGTACGAAACAAAATGCAAGAAAACTTGCTTAAAATGCAATATTATGCGAAATTCTGAGATTTGAAGGCCAAATCACATATCGTGATACTACATGAAATAGTATCGAAATATTGGTAAAAATGAATATATTTACGTAATATCAAACTACATGAAAAACGTGAAAAAAGTCACTATTATACCAAATTTGAGGATTTTAACTTCGAATCATAAAGCGAGGTTTCGTACTATTTAGATTCATGAAAAGACATATGACAATGTTGTTTCTAATACAAATTATAAAAATCAATGTGTTTTCATTAGAATTAACTAAAATGTTCCTGATTTTCCGTTTATATTACCGATGGAAGATGTACACGCAAAACCGCTCTATTCCGGCTGAAACGTCGATATATGCAATAAAAACCGAACTTCTCCCCTTTTCAATATCTTACTCAGTATTTTAACGAGAAACAAATAGATGATTGAAAATGAAGTATTTAAGGTTACTATCTAATCAATTATGTGTTTGCATCATTTTTATTGTATATTTAATGAATTAATACTAATAAACTGAAAATTCACAAAAACGTGGAAAAACGGCAAAATATTGCCTAATTCGATGATATTTTGATTAAAACATAAAGGAAAAGGGAATGATAAACGTCAAAATATTGCTAAATTCGATGATTTCTCGTACGAAACAAAATGCAAGAAAACTTGCTTAAAATGCAATATTATGCGAAATTCTGAGATTTGAAGGCCAAATCACATATCGTGATACTACATGAAATAGTATCGAAATATTGGTAAAATGAATATATTTACGTAATATCAAACTACATGAAAAACGTGAAAAAAGTCACGATTATACCAAATTTGAGGATTTTAACTTCGAATCATAAAGCGAGGTTTCGTACTATGAAAAGACATATGACAATGTTGTTTCCAATACAAATGATAAAAATCAATGTGTTTTCATTAGAATTAACTAAAATGTTCCTGATTTTCCGTTTATATTACCGATGGAAGATGTACACGTAAAACCGCTCTAATCCGGCTGAAACGTCGATATATGCAATAAAAACAGAACTTCTCCCCTTTTCAATATCTTACTCAGTATTTTAAAGAGAAACAAATAGATGATTGTAAATGAAGTATTTAAGGTTACTATCTAATCAATTATGTGTTTGCATCATTTTTATTGTATATTTAATGAATTAATACTAATAAACTGAAAATTCACAAAAACGTGGAAAAACGGCAAAATATTGCCTAATTCGATGATATTTTGATTAAATCACATAAAGGAAAAGGGAATGATAAACGTCAAAATATTGCTAAATTCGATGATTTCTCGTACGAAACAAAATGCAAGAAAACTTGCTTAAAATGCAATATTATGCGAAATTCTGAGATTTGAAGGCCAAATCACATATCGTGATACGACATGAAATAGTATCGAAATATTGGTAAAAATGAATATATTTACGTAATATCAAACTACATGAAAAACGTGAAAAAATCACTATTATACCAAATTTGAGGATTTTAACTTCGAATCATAATGCGAGGTTTCGTACTATTTAGATCCATGAAAAGACATATGACAATGTTGTTTCCAATACAAATTATAAAAATCAATGTGTTTTCATTAGAATTAACTGAAATGTTCCTGATTTTCCGTTCATATCACCGATGGAAGATGTACAAGTAAAACCGCTCTAATCCGGCTGAAACGTCGATATATGCAATAAAAACAGAACTTCTCCCCTTTTCAATATCTTACTCAGTATTTCAAAAGAGAAACAAATAGATGATTGAAAATGAAGTATTTAAGGTTACATTCTAATCAATTATGTGTTTGCATCATTTTTATTGTATATTTATTGAGTTAATACTAATAAACTGATAATTCACAAAAACGTGGAAAAACGGCAAAATATTGCCTAATTCGATGATATTTTGATTAAATCACATAAAGGAAAAGGGAATGATAAACGTCAAAATATTGCTAAATTCGATGATTTCTCGTACGAAACAAAATGCAAGAAAACTTGCTTAAAATGCAATATTATGCGAAATTCTGAGATTTGAAGGCCAAATCACATATCGTGATACTACATGAAATAGTATCGAAATATTGGTAAAAATGAATATATTTACGTAATATCAAACTACATCAAAAACGTGAAAAAAGTCACGATTATACCAAATTTGAGGATTTTAACTTCGAATCATAGTGCAAGGTTTCGTATTATTTAGATCCAAGAAAAGACATATGACAATGTTGTTTCCAATACAAATCATAAAAATCAATGTGTTTTCATTAGAATTAACTGAAATGTTCCTGATTTTCCGTTCATATTACCGATGGAAGATGTACACGTAAAACCGCTCTAATCCGGCTGAAACGTCGATATATGCAATAAAAACAGAACTTCTCCCCTTTTCAATATCTTACTCAGTATTTTAAAGAGAAACAAATAGATGATTGTAAATGAAGTATTTAAGGTTATAATCTAATCAATTATGTGTTTGCATCATTTTTATTGTATATTTATTGAGTTAATACTAATAAACTGAAAATTCACAAAAACGTGGAAAAACGGCAAAATATTGCCTAATTCGATGATATTTTGATTAAATCACATAAAGGAAAAGGGAATGATAAACGTCAAAATATTGCTAAATTCGATGATTTCTCGTACGAAACAAAATGCAAGAAAACTTGCTTAAAATGCAATATTATTCGAAATTCTTAGATTTGAAGGCCAAATCACATATCGTGATACTACATGAAATTGTATCGAAATATTGGTAAAAATGAATATATTTACGTAATATCAAACTACATGAAAACCGTGAAAAAAGTCACGATTATACCAAATTTGAGGATTTTAACTTCGAATCATAAAGCGAGGTTTCGTACTATTTAGATCCATGAAAAGACATATGACAATGTTGTTTCCAATACAAATTATAAAAATCAATGTGTTTTCATTAGAATTAACTAAAATGTTCCTGATTTTCCGTTTATATTACCGATGGAAGATGTACACCCAAAACCGCTCTAATCCGGCTGAAACGTCGATATATGCAATAAAAACAGAACGTCTCCCCTTTTCAATATCTTACTCAGTATTTTAAAGAGAAACAAATAGATGATTGAAAATGAAGTATTTAAGGTTATAATCTAATCAATTATGTGTTTGCATCATTTTTATTGTATATTTATTGAGTTAATACTAATAAACTGAAAATTCACAAAAACGTGGAAAAACGGCAAAATATTGCCTAATTCGATGATATTTTGATTAAATCACATAAAGGAAAAGGGAATGATGAACGTCAAAATCTTGCTAAATTCGATGATTTCTCGTACGAAACAAAATGCAAGAAAACTTGCTTAAAATGCAATATTATGCGAAATTCTGAGATTTGAAGGCCAAATCACATATCGTGATACGACATGAAATAGTATCGAAATATTGGTAAAAATGAATATATTTACGTAATATCAAACTACATGAAAAACGTGAAAAAAGTCACTATTATACCAAATTTGAGGATTTTAACTTCGAATCATAATGCGAGGTTTCGTACTATTTGGATCCATGAAAAGACATATGACAATGTTGTTTCCAATACAAATTATAAAAATCAATGTGTTTTCATTAGAATTAACTGAAATGTTCCTGATTTTCCGTTCATATCACAGATGGAAGATGTACAAGTAAAACCGCTCTAATCCGGCTGAAACATCGATATATGCAATAAAAACAGAACTTCTCCCCTTTTTCTTTTTTTTCTCCCCCATCTTACTCAGTATTTTAAAGAGAAACAAATAGATGATTGAAAATGAAGTATTTAAGGTTACATTCTAATCAATTATGTGTTTGCATCATTTTTATTGTATATTTATTGAGTTAATACTAATAAACTGATAATTCACAAAAACGTGGAAAAACGGCAAAATATTGCCTAATTCGATGATATTTTGATTAAATCACATAAAGGAAAAGGGAATGATAAACGTCAAAATATTGCTAAATTCGATGATTTCTCGTACGAAACAAAATGCAAGAAAACTTGCTTAAAATGCAATATTATGCGAAATTCTGAGATTTGAAGGCCAAATCACATATCGTGAAACTACATGAAATAGTATCGAAATATTGGTAAAAATGAATATATTTACGTAATATCAAACTACATAAAAAACGTGAAAAAAGTCACGATTATACCAAATTTGAGGATTTTAACTTCGAATCATAGTGCAAGGTTTCGTATTATTTAGATCCAAGAAAAGACATATGACAATGTTGTTTCCAATACAAATCATAAAAATCAATGTGTTTTCATTAGAATTAACTGAAATGTTCCTGATTTTCCGTTCATATTACCGATGGAAGATGTACACGTAAAACCGCTCTAATTCGGCTGAAACGTCGATATATGCAATAAAAACAGAACTCCTCCCCTTTTCAATATCTTACTCAGTATTTTAAAGAGAAACAAATAGATGATTGTAAATGAAGTATTTAAGGTTATAATCTAATCAATTATGTGTTTGCATCATTTTTATTGTATATTTATTGAGTTAATACTAATAAACTGAAAATTCACAAAAACGTGGAAAAACGGCAAAATATTGCCTAATTCGATGATATTTTGATTAAATCACATAAAGGAAAAGGGAATGATAAACGTCAAAATATTGCTAAATTCGATGATTTCTCGTACGAAACAAAATGCAAGAAAACTTGCTTAAAATGCAATATTATTCGAAATTCTTAGATTTGAAGGCCAAATCACATATCGTGATACTACATGAAATTGTATCGAAATATTGGTAAAAATGAATATATTTACGTAATATCAAACTACATGAAAACCGTGAAAAAAGTCACGATTATACCAAATTTGAGGATTTTAACTTCGAATCATAAAGCGAGGTTTCGTACTATTTAGATCCATGAAAAGACATATGACAATGTTGTTTCCAATACAAATTATAAAAATCAATGTGTTTTCATTGGAATTAACTAAAATGTTCCTGATTTTCCGTTTATATTACCGATGGAAGATGTACACCTAAAACCGCTCTAATCCGGCTGAAACGTCGATATATGCAATAAAAACAGAACTTCTCCCCTTTTCAATATCTTACTCAGTATTTTAAAGAGAAACAAATAGATGATTGAAAATGAAGTATTTAAGGTTATAATCTAATCAATTATGTGTTTGCATCATTTTTATTGTATATTTATTGAGTTAATACTAATAAACTGAAAATTCACAAAAACGTGGAAAAACGGCAAAATATTGCCTAATTCGATGATATTTTGATTAAATCACATAAAGGAAAAGGGAATGATGAACGTCAAAATCTTGCTAAATTCGATGATTTCTCGTACGAAACAAAATGCAAGAAAACTTGCTTAAAATGCAATATTATGCGAAATTCTGAGATTTGAAGGCCAAATCACATATCGTGATACGACATGAAATAGTATCGAAATATTGGTAAAAATGAATATATTTACGTAATATCAAACTACATGAAAAACGTGAAAAAAGTCACTATTATACCAAATTTGAGGATTTTAACTTCGAATCATAATGCGAGGTTTCGTACTATTTAGATCCATGAAAAGACATATGACAATGTTGTTTCCAATACAAATTATAAAAATCAATGTGTTTTCATTAGAATTAACTGAAATGTTCCTGATTTTCCGTTCATATCACAGATGGAAGATGTACAAGTAAAACCGCTCTAATCCGGCTGAAACATCGATATATGCAATAAAAACAGAACTTCTCCCCTTTTTCTTTTTTTTCTCCCCTATCTTACTCAGTATTTTAAAGAGAAACAAATAGATGATTGAAAATGAAGTATTTAAGGTTACATTCTAATCAATTATGTGTTTGCATCATTTTTATTGTATATTTATTGAGTTAATACTAATAAACTGATAATTCACAAAAACGTGGAAAAACGGCAAAATATTGCCTAATTCGATGATATTTTGATTAAATCACATAAAGGAAAAGGGAATGATAAACGTCAAAATATTGCTAAATTCGATGATTTCTCGTACGAAACAAAATGCAAGAAAACTTGCTTAAAATGCAATATTATGCGAAATTCTGAGATTTGAAGGCCAAATCACATATCGTGATACTACATGAAATAGTATCGAAATATTGGTAAAAATTAATATATTTACGTAATATCAAACTACATCAAAAACGTGAAAAAAGTCACGATTATACCAAATTTGAGGATTTTAACTTCGAATCATAGTGCAAGGTTTCGTATTATTTAGATCCAAGAAAAGACATATGACAATGTTGTTTCCAATACAAACCATAAAAATCAATGTTTTTTCATTAGAATTAACTGAAATGTTCCTGATTTTCCGTTCATATTAACGATGGAAGATGTACACGTAAAACCGCTCTAATCCGGCTGAAACGTCGATATATGCAATAAAAACAGAACTTCTCCCCTTTTCAATATCTTACTCAGTATTTTAAAGAGAAACAAATAGATGATTGTAAATGAAGTATTTAAGGTTATAATCTAATCAATTATGTGTTTGCATCATTTTTATTGTATATTTATTGAGTTAATACTAATAAACTGAAAATTCACAAGAACGTGGAAAAACGGCAAAATATTGCCTAATTCGATGATATTTTGATTAAATCACATAAAGGAAAAGGGAATGATAAACGTCAAAATATTGCTAAATTCGATGATTTCTCGTACGAAACAAAATGCAAGAAAACTTGCTTAAAATGTAATATTATGCGAAATTCTGAGATTTGAAGGCCAAATCACATATCGTGATACTACATGAAATAGTATCGAAATATTGGTAAAAATGAATATATTTACGTAATATCAAACTACATGAAAAACGTGAAAAAAGTCACTATTATACCAAATTTGAGGATTTTAACTTCGAATCATAAAGCGAGGTTTCGTACTATTTAGATTCATGAAAAGACATATGACAATGTTGTTTCTAATACAAATTATAAAAATCAATGTGTTTTCATTAGAATTAACTAAAATGTTCCTGATTTTCCGTTTATATTACCGATGGAAGATGTACACGCAAAACCGCTCTATTCCGGCTGAAACGTCGATATATGCAATAAAAACAGAACTTCTCCCCTTTTCAATATCTTACTCAGTATTTTAACGAGAAACAAATAGATGATTGAAAATGAAGTATTTAAGGTTACTATCTAATCAATTATGTGTTTGCATCATTTTTATTGTATATTTAATGAATTAATACTAATAAACTGAAAATTCACAAAAACGTGGAAAAACGGCAAAATATTGCCTAATTCGATGATATTTTGATTAAAACATAAAGGAAAAAGGAATGATAAACGTCAAAATATTGCTAAATTCAATGATTTCTCGTACGAAACAAAATGCAAGAAAACTTGCTTAAAATGCAATATTATGCGAAATTCTGAGATTTGAAGGCCAAATCACATATCGTGATACTACATTAAATAGTATCGAAATATTGGTAAAAATGAATATATTTACGTAATATCAAACTACATGAAAAACCTGAAAAAAGTCACGATTATACCAAATTTGAGGATTTTAACTTCGAATCATAGTGCAAGGTCTCGTATTATTTAGATCCAAGAAAAGACATATGACAATGTTGTTTCCAATACAAATGATAAAAATCAATGTGTTTTCATTAGAATTAACTGAAATGTTCCTGATTTTCCGTTCATATTACCGATGGAAGATGTACACGTAAAACCGCTCTAATTCGGCTGAAACGTCGATATATGCAATAAAAACAGAACTTCTCCCCTTTTCAATATCTTACTCAGTATTTTAAAGAGAAACAAATAGATGATTGTAAATGAAGTATTTAAGGTTATAATCTAATCAATTATGTGTTTGCATCATTTTTATTGTATATTTATTGAGGTAATACTAATAAACTGAAAATTCACAAAAACGTGGAAAAACGGCAAAATATTGCCTAATTCGATGATATTTTGATTAAATCACATAAAGGAAAAGGGAATGATAAACGTCAAAATATTGCTAAATTCGATGATTTCTCGTACGAAACAAAATGCAAGAAAACTTGCTTAAAATGCAATATTATGCGAAATTCTTAGATTTGAAGGCCAAATCACATGTCGTGATACTACATGAAATTGTATCGAAATATTGGTAAAAATGAATATATTTACGTAATATCAAACTACATGAAAAACGTGAAAAAAGTCACGATTATACCAAATTTGAGGATTTTAACTTCGAATCATAAAGCGAGGTTTCGTACTATTTAGATCCATGAAAAGACATATGACAATGTTGTTTCCAATACAAATTATAAAAAT
This sequence comes from Procambarus clarkii, assembly GCF_040958095.1. Classification (NCBI taxonomy): domain Eukaryota; kingdom Metazoa; phylum Arthropoda; class Malacostraca; order Decapoda; family Cambaridae; genus Procambarus; species Procambarus clarkii. Next base: position 129,541 of record NW_027189459.1, read on the forward strand.
CAATGTGTTTTCATTAGAATTAACTAAAATGTTCCTGATTTTCCGTTTATATTACCGATGGAAGATGTACACCTAAAACCGCTCTAATCCGGCTGAAACGTCGATATATGCAATAAAAACAGAACTTCTCCCCTTTTCAATATCTTACTCAGTATTTTAAAGAGAAACAAATAGATGATTGAAAATGAAGTATTTAAGGTTATAATCTAATCAATTATGTGTTTGCATCATTTTTATTGTATATTTATTGAGTTAATACTAATAAACTGAAAATTCACAAAAACGTGGAAAAACGGCAAAATATTGCCTAATTCGATGATATTTTGATTAAATCACATAAAGGAAAAGGGAATGATGAACGTCAAATTCTTGCTAAATTCGATGATTTCTCGTACGAAACAAAATGCAAGAAAACTTGCTTAAAATGCAATATTATGCGAAATTCTGAGATTTGAAGGCCAAATCACATATCGTGATACGACATGAAATAGTATCGAAATATTGGTAAAAATGAATATATTTACGTAATATCAAACTACATGAAAAACGTGAAAAAAGTCACTATTATACCAAATTTGAGGATTTTAACTTCGAATCATAATGCGAGGTTTCGTACTATTTAGATCCATGAAAAGACATATGACAATGTTGTTTCCAGTACAAATTATAAAAATCAATGTGTTTTCATTAGAATTAACTGAAATGTTCCTGATTTTCCGTTCATATCACCGATGGAAGATGTACAAGTAAAACCGCTCTAATCCGGCTGAAACATCGATATATGCAATAAAAATAGAACTTCTCCCCTTTTCAATATCTTACTCAGTATTTTAAAGAGAAACAAATAGATGATTGAAAATGAAGTATTTAAGGTTACATTCTAATCAATTATGTGTTTGCATCATTTTTATTGTATATTTATTGAGTTAATACTAATAAACTGATAATTCACAAAAACGTGGAAAAACGGCAAAATATTGCCTAATTCGATGATATTTTGATTAAATCACATAAAGGAAAAGGGAATGATAAACGTCAAAATATTGCTAAATTCGATGATTTCTCGTACGAAACAAAATGCAAGAAAACTTGCTTAAAATGCAATATTATGCGAAATTCTGAGATTTGAAGGCCAAATCACATATCGTGATACTACATGAAATAGTATCGAAATATTGGTAAAAATGAATATATTTACGTAATATCAAACTACATCAAAAACGTGAAAAAAGTCACGATTATACCAAATTTGAGGATTTTAACTTCGAATCATAGTGCAAGGTTTCGTATTATTTAGATCCAAGAAAAGACATATGACAATGTTGTTTCCAATACAAATCATAAAAATCAATGTGTTTTCATTAGAATTAACTGAAATGTTCCTGATTTTCCGTTCATATTACCGATGGAAGATGTACACGTAAAAGCGCTCTAATCCGGCTGAAACGTCGATATATGCAATAAAAACAGAACTTCTCCCCTTTTCAATATCTTACTCAGTATTTTAACGAGAAACAAATAGATGATTGTAAATGAAGTATTTAAGGTTATAATCTAATCAATTATGTGTTTGCATCATTTTTATTGTATATTTATTGAGTTAATACTAATAAACTGAAAATTCACAAAAACGTGGAAAAACGGCAAAATATTGCCTAATTCGATGATATTTTGATTGAATCACATAAAGGAAAAGGGAATGATAAACGTCAAAATATTGCTAAATTCGATGATTTCTCGTACGAAACAAAATGCAAGAAAACTTGCTTAAAATGTAATATTATGCGAAATTCTGAGATTTGAAGGCCAAATCACATATCGTGATACTACATGAAATAGTATCGAAATATTGGTAAAAATGAAAATATTTACGTAATATCAAACTACATGAAAAACGTGAAAAAAGTCACTATTATACCAAATTTGAGGATTTTAACTTCGAATCATAAAGCGAGGTTTCGTACTATTTAGATTCATGAAAAGACATATGACAATGTTGTTTCTAATACAAATTATAAAAATCAATGTGTTTTCATTAGAATTAACTAAAATGTTCCTGATTTTCCGTTTATATTACCGATGGAAGATGTACACGCAAAACCGCTCTATTCCGGCTGAAACGTCGATATATGCAATAAAAACCGAACTTCTCCCCTTTTCAATATCTTACTCAGTATTTTAACGAGAAACAAATAGATGATTGAAAATGAAGTATTTAAGGTTACTATCTAATCAATTATGTGTTTGCATCATTTTTATTGTATATTTAATGAATTAATACTAATAAACTGAAAATTCACAAAAACGTGGAAAAACGGCAAAATATTGCCTAATTCGATGATATTTTGATTAAAACATAAAGGAAAAGGGAATGATAAACGTCAAAATATTGCTAAATTCGATGATTTCTCGTACGAAACAAAATGCAAGAAAACTTGCTTAAAATGCAATATTATGCGAAATTCTGAGATTTGAAGGCCAAATCACATATCGTGATACTACATTAAATAGTATCGAAATATTGGTAAAAATGAATATATTTACGTAATATCAAACTACATGAAAAACCTGAAAAAAGTCACGATTATACCAAATTTGAGGATTTTAACTTCGAATCATAGTGCAAGGTTTCGTATTATTTAGATCCAAGAAAAGACATATGACAATGTTGTTTCCAATACAAATGATAAAAATCAATGTGTTTTCATTAGAATTAACTGAAATGTTCCTGATTTTCCGTTTATATTACCGATGGAAGATGTACACGCAAAACCGCTCTATTCCGGCTGAAACGTCGATATATGCAATAAAAACAGAACTTCTCCCCTTTTCAATATCTTACTCAGTATTTTAACGAGAAACAAATAGATGATTGAAAATGAAGTATTTAAGGTTACTATCTAATCAATTATGTGTTTGCATCATTTTTATTGTATATTTAATGAATTAATACTAATAAACTGAAAATTCACAAAAACGTGGAAAAACGGCAAAATATTGCCTAATTCGATGATATTTTGATTAAATCACATAAAGGAAAAGGGAATGATAAACGTCAAAATATTGCTAAATTCGATGATTTCTCGTACGAAACAAAATGCAAGAAAACTTGCTTAAAATGCAATATTATGCGAAATTCTTAGATTTGAAGGCCAAATCACATGTCGTGATACTACATGAAATTGTATCGAAATATTGGTAAAAATTAATATATTTACGTAATATCAAACTACATGAAAAACGTGAAAAAAGTCACGATTACACCAAATTTGAGGATTTTAACTTCGAATCATGAAGCGAGGTTTCGTACTATTTAGATCCATGAAAAGACATATGACAATGTTGTTTCCAATACAAATTATAAAAATCAATGTGTTTTCATTAGAATTAACTAAAATGTTCCTGATTTTCCGTTTATATTACCGATGGAAGATGTACACCTAAAACCGCTCTAATCCGGCTGAGACGTCGATATATGCAATAAAAACAGAACTTCTCCCCTTTTCAATATCTTACTCAGTATTTTAAAGAGAAACAAATAGATGATTGAAAATGAAGTATTTAAGGTTACATTCTAATCAATTATGTGTTTGCATCATTTTTATTGTATATTTATTGAGTTAATACTAATAAACTGATAATTCACAAAAACGTGGAAAAACGGCAAAATATTGCCTAATTCGATGATATTTTGATTAAATCACATAAAGGAAAAGGGAATGATAAACGTCAAAATATTGCTAAATTCGATGATTTCTCGTACGAAACAAAATGCAAGAAAACTTGCTTAAAATGCAATATTATGCGAAATTCTGAGATTTGAAGGCCAAATCACATATCGTGATACTACATGAAATAGTATCGAAATATTGGTAAAAATGAATATATTTACGTAATATCAAACTACATCAAAAACATGAAAAAAGTCACGATTATACCAAATTTGAGGATTTTAACTTCCAATCATAGTGCAAGGTTTCGTATTATTTAGATCCAAGAAAAGACATATGACAATGTTGTTTCCAATACAAATCATAAAAATCAATGTGTTTTCATTAGAATTAACTGAAATGTTCCTGATTTTCCGTTCATATTACCGATGGAAGATGTACACGTAAAACCGCTCTAATCCGGCTGAAACGTCGATATATGCAATAAAAACAGAACTTCTCCCCTTTTCAATATCTTACTCAGTATTTTAAAGAGAAACAAATAGATGATTGTAAATGAAGTATTTAAGGTTATAATCTAATCAATTATGTGTTTGCATCATTTTTATTGTATATTTATTGAGTTAATACTAATAAACTGAAAATTCACAAAAACGTGGTAAAACGGCAAAATATTGCCTAATTCGATGATATTTTGATTAAATCACATAAAGGAAAAGGGAATGATAAACGTCAAAATATTGCTAAATTCGATGATTTCTCGTACGAAACAAAATGCAAGAAAACTTGCTTAAAATGCAATATTATGCGAAATTCTGAGATTTGAAGGCCAAATCACATATCGTGATACTACATGAAATAGTATCGAAATATTGGTAAAAATGAATATATTTACGTAATATCAAACTACATGAAAAACGTGAAAAAAGTCACGATTATACCAAATTTGAGGATTTTAAGTTCGAATCATAAAGCGAGGTTTCGTATTATTTAGATCCAAGAAAAGACGTATGACAATGTTGTTTCCAATACAAATGATAAAAATCAATGTGTTTTCATTAGAATTAACTGAAATGTTCCTGATTTTCCGTTCATATTACCGATGGAAGATGTACACGTAAAACCGCTCTAATCCGGCTGAAACGTCGATATATGCAATAAAAACAGAACTTCTCCCCTATTCAATATCTTACTCAGTATTTTAAGGAGAAACAAATAGATGATTGAAAATGAAGTATTTAAGGTCATAATCTAATCAATTATGTGTTTGCATCATTTTTATTGTATATTTAATGAATTAATACTAATAAACTGAAAATTCACAAAAAAGTGGAAAAACGGCAAAATATTGCCTAATTCGATGATATTTTGATTAAATCACATAAAGGAAAAGGGAATGATAAACGTCAAAATATTGCTAAATTCGATGATTTCTCGTACGGAACAAAATGCAAGAAAACTTGCTTAAAATGCAATATTATGCGAAATTCTGAGATTTGAAGGCCAAATCACATATCGTGATACTACATGAAATTGTATCGAAATATTGGTAAAAATGAATATATTTACGTAATATCAAACTACATGAAAAACGTTAAAAAAGTCACGATTATACCAAATTTGAGGATTTTAACTTCGAATCATAATGCAAGGTTTCGTATTATTTAGATCCAAGACAAGACATATGACAATGTTGTTTCCAATACAAATGATTAAAATCAATGTGTTTTCATTAGAATTAACTGAAATGTTCCTGATTTTCCGTTCATATTACCGATGGAAGATGTACAAGTAAAACCGCTCTAATCCGGCTGAAACGTCGATATATGCAATAAAAACAGAACTTCTCCCCTATTCAATATCTTACTCAGTATTTTAAAGAGAAACAAATAGATGATTGAAAATGAAGTATTTAAGGTTATAATCTAATCAATTATGTGTTTGCATCATTTTTATTGTATATTTATTGAGTTAATACTAATAAACTGAAAATTCACAAAAACGTGGAAAAACGGCAAAATATTGCCTAATTCGATGATATTTTGATTAAATCACATAAAGGAAAAGGGAATGATGAACGTCAAAACCTTGCTAAATTCGATGATTTCTCGTACGAAACAAAATGCAAGAAAACTTGCTTAAAATGCAATATTATGCGAAATTCTGAGATTTGAAGGCCAAATCACATATCGTGATACTACATGAAATAGTATCGAAATATTGGTAAAAATGAATATATTTACGTAATATCAAACTACATGAAAAACGTGAAAAAAGTCACGATTATACCAAATTTGAGGATTTTAACTTCGAATCATAGTGCAAGGTTTCGTATTATTTAGATCCAAGAAAAGACGTATGACAATGTTGTTTCCAATACAAATGATAAAAATCAATGTGTTTTCATTAGAATTAACTGAAATGTTCCTGATTTTCCGTTCATATTACCGATGGAAGATGTACACGTAAAACCGCTTTAATCCGGCTGAAACGTCGATATATGCAATAAAAACAGAACTTCTCCCCTTTTCAATATCTTACTCAGTATTTTAAAGAGAAACAAATAGATGATTGAAAATGAAGTATTTAAGGTTATAATCTAATCAATTATGTGTTTGCATCATTTTTATTGTATATTTATTGAGTCAATACTAATAAACTGAAAATTCACAAAAACATGGAAAAACGGCAAAATATTGCCTAATTCGATGATATTTTGATTAAATCACATAAAGGAAAAGGGAATGATGAACGTCAAAATCTTGCTAAATTCGATGATTTCTCGTACGAAACAAAATGCAAGAAAACTTGCTTAAAATGCAATATTATGCGAAATTCTGAGATTTGAAGGCCAAATCACATATCGTGATACTACATGAAATAGTATCGAAATATTGGTAAAAATGAATATATTTACGTAATATCAAACTACATGAAAAACGTGAAAAAAGTCACGATTATACCAAATTTGAGGATTTTAACTTCGAATCATAGCGCAAGGTTTCGTATTATTTAGATCCAAGAAAAGACGTATGACAATGTTGTTTCCAATACAAATGATAAAAATCAATGTGTTTTCATTAGAATTAACCGAAATGTTCCTGATTTTCCGTTCATATTACCGATGGAAGATGTACACGTAAAACCGCTCTAATCCGGCTGAAACGTCGATATATGCAATAAAAACAGAACTTCTCCCCTATTCAATATCTTACTCAGTATTTTAAGGAGAAACAAATAGATGATTGAAAATGAAGTATTTAAGGTCATAATCTAATCAATTATGTGTTTGCATCATTTTTATTGTATATTTATTGAGTTAATACTAATAAACTGAAAATTCACAAAAACGTGGAAAAACGGCAAAATATTGCCTAATTCGATGATATTTTGATTAAATCACATAAAGGAAAAGGGAATGATGAACGTCAAAACCTTGCTAAATTCGATGATTTCTCGTACGAAACAAAATGCAAGAAAACTTGCTTAAAATGCAATATTATGCGAAATTCTGAGATTTGAAGGCCAAATCACATATCGTGATACTACATGAAATAGTATCGAAATATTGGTAAAAATGAATATATTTACGTAATATCAAACTACATGAAAAACGTGAAAAAAGTCACGATTATACCAAATTTGAGGATTTTAACTTCGAATCATAGTGCAAGGTTTCGTATTATTTAGATCCAAGAAAAGGCATATGACAATGTTGTTTCCAATACAAATGATAAAAATCAATGTGTTTTCCTTAGAATTAACTGAAATGTTCCTGATTTTCCGTTCATATTACCGATGGAAGATGTACACGTAAAACCGCTCTAATCCGGCTAAAACGTCGATATATGCAATAAAAACAGAACTTCTCCCCTTTTCAATATCTTTCTCAGTATTTTAAAGAGAAACAAATAGATGATTGTAAATGAAGTATTTAAGGTTATAATCTAATCAATTATGTGTTTGCATCATTTTTGTTGTATATATATTGAGTTAATACTAATAAACTGAAAATTCACAAAAACGTGGAAAAACGGCAAAATATTGCCTAATTCGATGATATTTTGATTAAATCACATAAAGGAAAAGGGAATGATGAACGTCAAAATCTTGCTAAATTCGATGATTTCTCGTACGAAACAAAATGCAAGAAAACTTGCTTAAAATGCAATATTATGCGAAATTCTGAGATTTGAAGGCCAAATCACATATCGTGATACGACATGAAATAGTATCGAAATATTGGTAAAAATGAATATATTTACGTAATTTATTTATTGTATATATATTGAGTTAATACTAATAAACTGAAAATTCACAAAAACGTAGAAAAACGGCAAAATATTTGTATTGGAAACAACATTGTCATATGTCTTTTCATGGATCTAAATAGTACGAAACCTCGCATTATGATTCGAAGTTAAAATCCTCAAATTTGGTATAATAGTGACTTTTTTCACGTTTTTCATGTAGTTTGATATTACGTAAATATATTCATTTTTACCAATATTTCGATACTATTTCATGTAGTATCACGATATGTGATTTGGCCTTCAAATCTCAGAATTTCGCATAATATTGCATTTTAAGCAAGTTTTCTTGCATTTTGTTTCGTACGAGAAATCATCGAATTTAGCAATATTTTGACGTTTATCATTCCCTTTTCCTTTATGTCATTTAATCAAAATATCATCGAATTAGGCAATATTTTGCCGTTTTTCCACGTTTTTGTGAATTTTCAGTTTATTAGTATTAACTCAATAAATATACAATAAAAATGATGCAAACACATAATTGATTAGATTATAACCTTAAATACTTCATTTACAATCATCTATTTGTTTCTCTTTAAAATACTGAGAAAGATATTGAAAAGGGGAGAAGTTCTGTTTTTATTGCATATATCGACGTTTTAGCCGGATTAGAGCGGTTTTACGTGTACATCTTCCATCGGTAATATGAACGGAAAATCAGGAACATTTCAGTTAATTCTAAGGAAAACACATTGATTTTTATCATTTGTATTGGAAACAACATTGTCATATGCCTTTTCTTGGATCTAAATAATACGAAACCTTGCACTATGATTCGAAGTTAAAATCCTCAAATTTGGTATAATCGTGACTTTTTTCACGTTTTTCATGTAGTTTGATATTACGTAAATATATTCATTTTTACCAATATTTCGATACTATTTCATGTAGTATCACGATATGTGATTTCGCCTTCAAATCTCAGAATTTCGCATAATATTGCATTTTAAGCAAGTTTTCTTGCATTTTGTTTCGTACGAGAAATCATCGAATTTAGCAAGGTTTTGACGTTCATCATTCCCTTTTCCTTTATGTGATTTAATCAAAATATCATCGAATTAGGCAATATTTTGCCGTTTTTCCACGTTTTTGTGAATTTTCAGTTTATTAGTATTAACTCAATAAATATACAATAAAAATGATGCAAACACATAATTGATTAGATTATGACCTTAAATACTTCATTTTCAATCATCTATTTGTTTCTCCTTAAAATACTGAGTAAGATATTGAATAGGGGAGAAGTTCTGTTTTTATTGCATATATCGACGTTTCAGCCGGATTAGAGCGGTTTTACGTGTACATCTTCCATCGGTAATATGAACGGAAAATCAGGAACATTTCAGTTAATTCTAATGAAAACACATTGATTTTTATCATTTGTATTGGAAACAACATTGTCATACGTCTTTTCTTGGATCTAAATAATACGAAACCTTGCACTATGATTCGAAGTTAAAATCCTCAAATTTGGTATAATCGTGACTTTTTTCACGTTTTTCATGTAGTTTGATATTACGTAAATATATTCATTTTTACCAATATTTCGATACTATTTCATGTAGTATCACGATATGTGATTTGGCCTTCAAATCTCTGAATTTCGCATAATATTGCAATTTAAGCAAGTTTTCTTGCATTTTGTTTCGTACGAGAAATCATCGAATTTAGCAAGACTTTGACGTTCATCATTCCCTTTTCCTTTATGTGATTTAATCAAAATATCATCGAATTAGGCAATATTTTGCCGTTTTTCCATGTTTTTGTGAATTTTCAGTTTATTAGTATTAACTCAATAAATATACAATAAAAATGATGCAAACACATAATTGATTAGATTATAACCTTAAATACTTCATTTTCAATCATCTATTTGTTTCTCTTTAAAATACTGAGTAAGATATTGAAAAGGGGAGAAGTTCTGTTTTTATTGCATATATCGACGTTTCAGCCGGATTAAAGCGGTTTTACGTGTACATCTTCCATCGGTAATATGAACGGAAAATCAGGAACATTTCAGTTAATTCTAATGAAAACACATTGATTTTTATCATTTGTATTGGAAACAACATTGTCATACGTCTTTTCTTGGATCTAAATAATACGAAAACTCGCTCTATGATTCTAAGTTAAAATCCTCAAATTTGGTATAATCGTGACTTTTTTCACGTTTTTCATGTAGTTTGATATTACGTAAATATATTCATTTTCACCAATATTTCGATACTATTTCATGTAGTATCACGATATGTGATTTGGCCTTCAAATCTCAGAATTTCGCATAATATTGCATTTTAAGCAAGTTTTCTTGCATTTTGTTTCGTACGAGAAATCATCGAATTTAGCAATATTTTGACGTTTATCATTCCCTTTTCCTTTATGTGATTTAATCAAAATATCATCGAATTAGGCAATATTTTGCCGTTTTTCCACGTTTTTGTGAATTTTCAGTTTATTAGTATTAACTCAATAAATATACAATAAAAATGATGCAAACATATAATTGATTAGATTATAACCTTAAATACTTCATTTTCAATCATCTATTTGTTTCTCTTTAAAATACTGAGTAAGATATTGAAAAGGGGAGAAGTTCTGTTTTTATTGCATATATCGACGTTTCAACCGGATTAGAGCGGTTTTACGTGTACATCTTCCATTGGTAATATGAACGGAAAATCAGGAACATTTCAGTTAATTCTAATGAAAACACATTGATTTTTATCATTTGTATTGGAAACAACATTGTCATATGCCTTTTCTTGGATCTAAATAATACGAAACCTTGCACTATGATTCGAAGTTAAAATCCTCAAATTTGGTATAATCGTGACTTTTTTCAACTTTTTCATGTAGTTTGATATTACGTAAATATATTAATTTTTACCAATATTTCGATACTATTTCATGTAGTATCACGATATGTGATTTGGCCTTCAAATCTCAGAATTTCGCATAATATTGCATTTTAAGCAAGTTTTCTTGCATTTTGTTTCGTACGAGAAATCATCGAATTTAGCAAGGTTTTGACGTTCATCATTCCCTTTTCCTTTATGTGATTTAATCAAAATATCATCGAATTAGGCAATATTTTGCCGTTTTTCCACGTTTTTGTGAATTTTCAGTTTATTAGTATTAACTCAATAAATATACAATAAAAATGATGCAAACACATAATTGATTAGATTATGACCTTAAATACTTTATTTTCAATCATCTATTTGTTTCTCCTTAAAATTCTGAGTAAGATATTGAATAGGGGAGAAGTTCTGTTTTTATTGCATATATCGACGTTTCAGCCGGATTAGAGCGGTTTTACGTGTACATCTTCCATCGGTAATATGAACGGAAAATCAGGAACATTTCAGTTAATTCTAATGAAAACACATTGATTTTTATCATTTGTATTGGAAACAACATTGTCATACGTCTTTTCTTGGATCTAAATAATACGAAACCTTGCACTATGATTCGAAGTTAAAATCCTCAAATTTGGTATAATCGTGACTTTTTTCACGTTTTTCATGTAGTTTGATATTACGTAAATATATTCATTTTTACCAATATTTCGATACTATTTCATGTAGTATCACGATATGTGATTTGGCCTTCAAATCTCAGAATTTCGCATAATATTGCATTTTAAGCAAGTTTTCTTGCATTTTGTTTCGTACGAGAAATTATCGAATTTAGCAAGATTTTGACGTTCATCATTCCCTTTTCCTTTATGTGATTTAATCAAAATATCATCGAATTAGGCAATATTTTGCCGTTTTTCCATGTTTTTGTGAATTTTCAGTTTATTAGTATTAACTCAATAAATATACAATAAAATTGATGCAAACAAATAATTGATTAGATTATAACCTTAAATACTTCATTTTCAATCATCTATTTGTTTCTCTTTAAAATACTGAGTAAGATATTGAAAAGGGGAGAAGTTCTGTTTTTATTGCATATATCGACGTTTCAGCCGGATTAAAGCGGTTTTACGTGTACATCTTCCATCGGTAATATGAACGGAAAATCAGGAACATTTCAGTTAATTCTAATGAAAACACATTGATTTTTATCATTTGTATTGGAAACAACATTGTCATACGTCTTTTCTTGGATCTAAATAATACGAAACCTCGCTCTATGATTCTAAGTTAAAATCCTCAAATTTGGTATAATCGTGACTTTTTTCACGTTTTTCATGTAGTTTGATATTACGTAAATATATTCATTTTCACCAATATTTCGATACTATTTCATGTAGTATCACGATATGTGATTTGGCCTTCAAATCTCAGAATTTCGCATAATATTGCATTTTAAGCAAGTTTTCTTGCATTTTGTTTCGTACGAGAAATCATCGAATTTAGCAATATTTTGACGTTTATCATTCCCTTTTCCTTTATGTGATTTAATCAAAATATCATCGAATTAGGCAATATTTTGCCGTTTTTCCACGTTTTTGTGAATTTTCAGTTTATTAGTATTAACTCAATAAATATACAATAAAAATGATGCAAACATATAATTGATTAGATTATAACCTTAAATACTTCATTTTCAATCATCTATTTGTTTCTCTTTAAAATACTGAGTAAGATATTGAAAAGGGGAGAAGTTCTGTTTTTATTGCATATATCGACGTTTCAACCGGATTAGAGCGGTTTTACGTGTACATCTTGCATTGGTAATATGAACGGAAAATCAGGAACATTTCAGTTAATTCTAATGAAAACACATTGATTTTTATCATTTGTATTGGAAACAACATTGTCATATGTCTTTCTTGGATCTAAATAATACGAAACCTTGCATTATGATTCGAAGTTAAAATCCTCAAATTTGGCATAATCGTGACTTTTTTCACGTTTTTCATGTAGTTTGATATTACATAAATATATTCATTTTTACCAATATTTCGATACTATTTCATGTAGTATCACGATATGTGATTTGGCCTTCAAATCTCAGAATTTCGCATAATATTGCATTTTAAGCAAGTTTTCTTGCATTTTGTTTCGTACGAGAAATTTAGCAATATTTTGACGTTTATCATTCCCTTTTCCTTTATGTGATTTAATCAAAATATCATCGAATTAGGCAATATTTTGCCGTTTTTCCACGTTTTTGTGAATTTTCAGTTTATTAGTATTAACTCAATAAATATACAATAAAAATGATGCAAACACATAATTGATTAGATTATAACCTTAAATACTTCATTTACAATCATCTATTTGTTTCTCTTTAAAATACTGAGAAAGATATTGAAAAGGGGAGAAGTTCTGTTTTTATTGCATATATCGACGTTTCAGCCGGATTAGAGCGGTTTTACGTGTACATCTTCCATCGGTAATATGAACGGAAAATCAGGAACATTTCAGTTAATTCTAAGGAAAACACATTGATTTTTATCATTTGTATTGGAAACAACATTGTCATATGCCTTTTCTTGGATTTAAATAATACGAAACCTTGCACTATGATTCGAAGTTAAAATCCTCAAATTTGGTATAATCGTGACTTTTTTCACGTTTTTCATGTAGTTTGATATTACGTAAATATATTCACTTTTACCAATATTTCGATACTATTTCATGTAGTATCACGATATGTGATTTGGCCTTCAAATTTCAGAATTTCGCATAATATTGCATTTTAAGCAAGTTTTCTTGCATATTGTTTCGTACGAGAAATCATCGAATTTAGCAATATTTTGACGTTTATCATTCCCTTTTCCTTTATGTGATTTAATCAAAATATCATCGAATTAGGCAATATTTTGCCGTTTTTCAACGTTTTTGTGAATTTTCAGTTTATTAGTATTAATTCATTAAATATACAATAAAAATGATGCAAACACATAATTGATTAGATAGTAACCTTAAATACTTAATTTTCAATCATCTATTTGTTTCTCGTTAAAATACTGAGTAAGATATTGAAAAGGGGAGAAGTTCGGTTTTTATTGCATATATCGACGTTTCAGCCGGAATAGAGCGGTTTTGCGTGTACATCATCCATCGGTAATATAAACGGAAAATCAGGAACATTTTAGTTAATTCTAATGAAAACACATTGATTTTTATAATTTGTATTGGAAACAACATTGTCATATGTCTTTTCATGGATCTAAATAGTACGAAACCTCGCTCTATGATTCGAAGTTAAAATCCTCAAATTTGGTATAATAGTGACTTTTTTCACGTTTTTCATGTAGTTTGATATTACGTAAATATATTCATTTTTACCAATATTTCGATACTATTTCATGTCGTATAACGATATGTGATTTGACCTTCAAATCTCAAAATTTCGCATAATATTGCATTTTAAGCAAGTTTTCTTGCATTTTGTTTCGTACGAGAAATCATCGAATTTAGCAATATTTTGACGTTCATCATTCTCTTTTCCTTTATGTGATTTAATCAAAATATCATCGAATTAGGCAATATTTTGCCGTTTTTCAACGTTTTTGTGAATTTTCAGTTTATTAGTATTAATTCATTAAATATACAATAAAAATGATGCAAACACATAATTGATTAGATAGTAACCTTAAATACTTAATTTTCAATCATCTATTTGTTTCTCGTTAAAATACTGAGTAAGATATTGAAAAGGGGAGAAGTTCGGTTTTTATTGCATATATCGACGTTTCAGCCGGAATAGAGCGGTTTTGCGTGTACATCATCCATCGGTAATATAAACGGAAAATCAGGAACATTTTAGTTAATTCTAATGAAAACACATTGATTTTTATAATTTGTATTGGAAACAACATTGTCATATGTCTTTTCATGGATCTAAATAGTACGAAACCTCGCTCTATGATTCGAAGTTAAAATCCTCAAATTTGGTATAATAGTGACTTTTTTCACGTTTTTCATGTAGTTTGATATTACGTAAATATATTCATTTTTACCAATATTTCGATACTATTTCATGTCGTATAACGATATGTGATTTGACCTTCAAATCTCAAAATTTCGCATAATATTGCATTTTAAGCAAGTTTTCTTGCATTTTGTTTCGTACGAGAAATCATCGAATTTAGCAAGATTTTGACGTTCATCATTCTCTTTTCCTTTATGTGATTTAATCAAAATATCATCGAATTAGGCAATATTTTGCCGTTTTTCTACGTTTTTGTGAATTTTCAGTTTATTAGTATTAATTCATTAAATATACAATAAAAATGATGCAAACACATAATTGATTAGATAGTAACCTTAAATACTTAATTTTCAATCATCTATTTGTTTCTCGTTAAAATACTGAGTAAGATATTGAAAAGGGGAGAAGTTCGGTTTTTATTGCATATATCGACGTTTCAGCCGGAATAGAGCGGTTTTGCGTGTACATCATCCATCGGTAATATAAACGGAAAATCAGGAACATTTTAGTTAATTCTAATGAAAACACATTGATTTTTATAATTTGTATTGGAAACAACATTGTCATATGTCTTTTCATGGATCTAAATAGTACGAAACCTCGCTCTATGATTCGAAGTTAAAATCCTCAAATTTGGTATAATAGTGACTTTTTTCACGTTTTTCATGTAGTTTGATATTACGTAAATATATTCATTTTTACCAATATTTCGATACTATTTCATGTCGTATAACGATATGTGATTTGACCTTCAAATCTCAAAATTTCGCATAATATTGCATTTTAAGCAAGTTTTCTTGCATTTTGTTTCGTACGAGAAATCATCGAATTTAGCAAGATTTTGACGTTCATCATTCCCTTTTCCTTTATGTGATTTAATCAAAATATCATCGAATTAGGCAATATTTTGCCGTTTTTCAACGTTTTTGTGAATTTTCAGTTTATTAGTATTAATTCATTAAATATACAATAAAAATGATGCAAACACATAATTGATTAGATAGTAACCTTAAATACTTAATTTTCAATCATCTATTTGTTTCTCGTTAAAATACTGAGTAAGATATTGAAAAGGGGAGAAGTTCGGTTTTTATTGCATATATCGACGTTTCAGCCGGAATAGAGCGGTTTTGCGTGTACATCATCCATCGGTAATATAAACGGAAAATCAGGAACATTTTAGTTAATTCTAATGAAAACACATTGATTTTTATAATTTGTATTGGAAACAACATTGTCATATGTCTTTTCATGGATCTAAATAGTACGAAACCTCGCTCTATGATTCGAAGTTAAAATCCTCAAATTTGGTATAATAGTGACTTTTTTCACGTTTTTCATGTAGTTTGATATTACGTAAAAATATTCATTTTTACCAATATTTCGATACTATTTCATGTCGTATAACGATATGTGATTTGGCCTTCAAATCTCAGAATTTCGCATAATATTGCATTTTAAGCAAGTTTTCTTGCATTTTGTTTCGTACGAGAAATCATCGAATTTAGCAAGATTTTGACGTTCATCATTCCCTTTTCCTTTATGTGATTTAATCAAAATATCATCGAATTAGGCAATATTTTGCCGTTTTTCCACGTTTTTGTGAATTTTCAGTTTATTAGTATTAACTCAATAAATATACAATAAAAATGATGCAAACACATAATTGATTAGATTGTAACCTTATATACTTCATTTTCAATAATCTATTTGTTTCTCTTTAAAATACTGAGTAAGATATTGAAAAGGGGAGAAGTTCTGTTTTTATTGCATATATCGACGTTTCAGCCGGATTAGAGCGGTTTTACTTGTACATCTTCCATCGGTAATATGAACGGAAAATCAGGAACATTTCAGTTAATTCTAATGAAAACACATTGATTTTAATCATTTGTATTGGAAACAACATTGTCATATGTCTTGTCTTGGATCTAAATAATACGAAACCTTGCATTATGATTCGAAGTTAAAATCCTCAAATTTGGTATAATCGTGACTTTTTTCACGTTTTTCATGTAGTTTGATATTACGTAAATATATTCATTTTTACCAATATTTCGATACAATTTCATGTAGTATCACGATATGTGATTTGGCCTTCAAATCTCAGAATTTCGCATAATATTGCATTTTAAGCAAGTTTTCTTGCATTTTGTTCCGTACGAGAAATCATCGAATTTAGCAATATTTTGACGTTTATCATTCCCTTTTCCTTTATGTGATTTAATCAAAATATCATCGAATTAGGCAATTTTTTGCCCTTTTACCACGTTTTTGTGAATTTTCAGTTTATTAGTATTAACTCAAAAAATATACAATAAAAATGATGCAAACACATAATTGATTAGATTATAACCTTAAATACTTCATTTACAATCATCTATTTGTTTCTCTTTAAAATACTGAGTAAGATATTGAAAAGGGGAGAAGTTCTGTTTTTATTGCATATATCGACGTTTCAGCCGGATTAGAGCGGTTTTACGTGTACATCTTCCATCGGTAATATCAACGGAAAATCAGGAACATTTCAGTTAATTCTAATGAAAACACATTGATTTTTATGATTTGTAATTCAAATGATTCGAAACAAAATGCAAGAAAACTTGCTTAAAATGCAATATTATGCGAAATTCTGAGATTTGAAGGCCAAATCACATATCGTGATACTACATGAAATAGTATCGAAATATTGGTAAAATGAATATATTTACGTAATATCAAACTACATGAAAAACGTGAAAAAAAACACGATTATACCAAATTTGAGGATTTTAACTTCGAATCATAGTGCAAGGTTTTGTATTATTTAGATCCAAGAAAAGACATATGACAATGTTGTTTCCAATACAAATTATAAAAATCAATGTGTTTTCATTAGAATTAACTAAAATGTTCCTGATTTTCCGTTTATATTACCGATGGAAGATGTACACCTAAAACCGCTCTAATCCGGCTGAAACGTCGATATATGCAATAAAAACAGAACTTCTCCCCTTTTCAATATCTTACTCAGTATTTTAAAGAGAAACAAATAGATGATTGAAAATGAAGTATTTAAGATTACATTCTAATCAATTATGTGTTTGCATCATTTTTATTGTATATTTATTGAGTTAATACTAATAAACTGATAATTCACAAAAACGTGGAAAAACGGCAAAATATTGCCTAATTCGATGATATTTTGATTAAATCACATAAAAGAAAAGGGAATGATGAACGTCAAAATATTGCTAAATTCGATGATTTCTCGTACGAAACAAAATGCAAGAAAACTTGCTTAAAATGCAATATTATGCGAAATTCTGAGATTTGAAGGCCAAATCACATATCGTGATACTACATGAAATAGTATCGAAATATTGGTAAAAATGAATATATTTACGTAATATCAAACTACATGAAAAACGTGAAAAAAGTCACTATTATACCAAATTTGAGGATTTTAACTTCGAATCATAGTGCAAGGTTTCGTATTATTTAGATCCAAGAAAAGACATATGACAATGTTGTTTCCAATACAAATCATAAAAATCAATGTGTTTTCATTAGAATTAACTGAAATGTTCCTGATTTTCCGTTCATATTACCGATGGAAGATGTACACGTAAAACCGCTCTAATCCGGCTGAAACGTCGATATATGCAATAAAAACAGAACTTCTCCCCTTTTCAATATCTTACTCAGTATTTTAAAGAAAAACAAATAGATGATTGTAAATGAAGTATTTAAGGTTATAATCTAATCAATTATGTGTTTGCATCATTTTTATTGTATATTTATTGAGTTAATACTAATAAACTGAAAATTCACAAAAACGTGGTAAAACGGCAAAATATTGCCTAATTCGATGATATTTTGATTAAATCACATAAAGGAAAAGGGAATGATAAACGTCAAAATATTGCTAAATTCGATGATTTCTCGTACGAAACAAAATGCAAGAAAACTTGCTTAAATGCAATATTATGCGAAATTCTGAGATTTGAAGGCCAAATCACATATCGTGATACTACATGAAATAGTATCGAAATATTGGTAAAAATGAATATATTTACGTAATATCAAACTACATGAAAAACGTGAAAAAAGTCACTATTATACCAAATTTGAGGATTTTAACTTCGAATCATAGTGCAAGGTTTCGTATTATTTAGATCCAAGAAAAGACATATGACAATGTTGTTTCCAATACAAATCATAAAAATCAATGTGTTTTCATTAGAATTAACTGAAATGTTCCTGATTTTCCGTTCATATTACCGATGGAAGATGTACACGTAAAACCGCTCTAATCCGGCTGAAACGTCGATATATGCAATAAAAACAGAACTTCTCCCCTTTTCAATATCTTACTCAGTATTTTAAAGAGAAACAAATAGATGATTGTAAATGAAGTATTTAAGGTTATAATCTAATCAATTATGTGTTTGCATCATTTTTATTGTATATTTATTGAGTTAATACTAATAAACTGAAAATTCACAAAAACGTGGTAAAACGGCAAAATATTGCCTAATTCGATGATATTTTGATTAAATCACATAAAGGAAAAGGGAATGATAAACGTCAAAATATTGCTAAATTCGATGATTTCTCGTACGAAACAAAATGCAAGAAAACTTGCTTAAATGCAATATTATGCGAAATTCTGAGATTTGAAGGCCAAATCACATATCGTGATACTACATGAAATAGTATCGAAATATTGGTAAAAATGAATATATTTACGTAATATCAAACTACATGAAAAACGTGAAAAAAGTCACTATTATACCAAATTTGAGGATTTTAAGTTCGAATCATAAAGCGAGGTTTCGTACTATTTAGATTCATGAAAAGACATATGACAATGTTGTTTCTAATACAAATTATAAAAATCAATGTGTTTTCATTAGAATTAACTAAAATGTTCCTGATTTTCCGTTTATATTACCGATGGAAGATGTACACGCAAAACCGCTCTATTCCGGCTGAAACGTCGATATATGCAATAAAAACAGAACTTCTCCCCTTTTCAATATCTTACTCAGTATTTTAACGAGAAACAAATAGATGTATGAAAATGAAGTATTTAAGGTTACTATCTAATCAATTATGTGTTTGCATCATTTTTATTGTATATTTAATGAATTAATACTAATAAACTGAAAATTCACAAAAACGTGGAAAAACGGCAAAATATTGCCTAATTCGATGATATTTTGAATAAAACATAAAGGAAAAGGGAATGATAAACGTCAAAATATTGCTAAATTCGATGATTTCTCGTACGAAACAAAATGCAAGAAAACTTGCTTAAAATGCAATATTATGCGAAATTCTGAGATTTGAAGGCCAAATCACATATCGTGATACTACATGAAATAGTATCGAAATATTGGTAAAAATGAATATATTTACGTAATATCAAACTACATGAAAAACGTGAAAAAAGTCACGATTATACCAAATTTGAGGATTTTAACTTCGAATCATAGTGCAAGGTTTCGTATTATCTAGATCCAAGAAAAGACATATGACAATGTTGTTTCCAATACAAATGATAAAAATCAATGTGTTTTCATTAGAATTAACTGAAATGTTCCTGATTTTCCGTTCATATTACCGATGGAAGATGTATACGTAAAACCGCTCTAATTCGGCTGAAACGTCGATATATGCAATAAAAACAGAACTTCTCCCCTTTTCAATATCTTACTCAGTATTTTAAGGAGAAACAAATAGATGATTGTAAATGAAGTATTTAAGGTTATAATCTAATCAATTATGTGTTTGCATCATTTTTATTGTATATTTATTGAGTTAATACTAATAAACTGAAAATTCACAAAAACGTGGAAAAACGGCAAAATATTGCCTAATTCAATGATATTTTGATTAAATCACATAAAGGAAAAGGGAATGATAAACGTCAAAATATTGCTAAATTCGATGATTTCTCGTACGAAACAAAATGCAAGAAAACTTGCTTAAAATGCAATATTATGCGAAATTCTGAGATTTGAAGGCCAAATCACATATCGTGATACTACATGAAATAGTATCGAAATATTGGTAAAATGAATATATTTACGTAATATCAAACTACATGAAAAACGTGAAAAAAAACACGATTATACCAAATTTGAGGATTTTAACTTCGAATCATAAAGCGAGGTTTCGTACTATTTAGATCCATGAAAAGACATATGACAATATTGTTTCCAATACAAATTATAAAAATCAATGTGTTTTCATTAGAATTAACTAAAATGTTCCTGATTTTCCGTTTATATTACCGATGGAAGATGTACACCTAAAACCGCTCTAATCCGGCTGAAACGTCGATATATGCAATAAAAACTGAACTTCTCCCCTTTTCAATATTTTACTCAGTATTTTAAAGAGAAACAAATAGATGATTGAAAATGAAGTATTTAAGGTTATAATCTAATCAATTATGTGTTTGCATCATTTTTATTGTATATTTATTGAGTTAATACTAATAAACTGAAAATTCACAAAAACGTGGAAAAACGGCAAAATATTGCCTAATTCGATGATATTTTGATAAAATCACATAAAGGAAAAGGGAATGATGAACGTCAAAATCTTGCTAAATTCGATAATTTCTCGTACGAAACAAAATGCAAGAAAACTTGCTTAAAATGCAATATTATGCGAAATTCTGAGATTTGAAGGCCAAATCACATATCGTGATACGACATGAAATAGTATCGAAATATTGGTAAAAATGAATATATTTACGTAATATCAAACTACATGAAAAACGTGAAAAAAGTCACTATTATACCAAATTTGAGGATTTTTACTTCGAATCATAATGCGAGGTTTCGTACTATTTAGATCCATGAAAAGACATATGACAATGTTGTTTCCAATACAAATTATAAAAATCAATGTGTTTTCATTAGAATTAACAGAAATGTTCCTGATTTTCCGTTCATATCACCGATGGAAGATGTACAAGTAAAACCGCTCTAATCCGGCTGAAACATCGATATATGCAATAAAAACAGAACTTCTCCCCTTTTCAATATCTTACTCAGTATTTTAAAGAGAAACAAATAGATGATTGAAAATGAAGTATTTAAGGTTACATTCTAATCAATTATGTGTTTGCATCATTTTTATTGTATATTTATTGAGTTAATACTAATAAACTGATAATTCACAAAAACGTGGAAAAACGGCAAAATATTGCCTAATTCGATGATATTTTGATTAAATCACATAAAGGAAAAGGGAATGATAAACGTCAAAATATTGCTAAATTCGATGATTTCTCGTACGAAACAAAATGCAAGAAAACTTGCTTAAAATGCAATATTATGCGAAATTCTGAGATTTGAAGGCCAAATCACATATCGTGATACTACATGAAATAGTATCGAAATATTGGTAGAAATGAATATATTTACGAAATATCAAACTACATGAAAAACGTGAAAAAAGTCACTATTATACCAAATTTGAGGATTTTAACTTCGAATCATAAAGCGAGGTTTCGTACTATTTAGATTCATGAAAAGACATATGACAATGTTGTTTCTAATACAAATTATAAAAATCAATGTGTTTTCATTAGAATTAACTAAAATGTTCCTGATTTTCCGTTTATATTACCGATGGAAGATGTACACGCAAAACCGCTCTATTTCGGCTGAAACGTCGATATATGCAATAAAAACCGAACTTCTCCCCTTTTCAATATCTTACTCAGTATTTTAACGAGAAACAAATAGATGATTGCAAATGAAGTATTTAAGGTTACTATCTAATCAATTATGTGTTTGCATCATTTTTATTGTATATTTAATGAATTATTACTAATAAACTGAAAATTCACAAAAACGTGGAAAAACGGCAAAATATTGCCTAATTCGATGATATTTTGATTAAAACATAAAGGAAAAGGGAATGATAAACGTCAAAATATTGCTAAATTCGATGATTTCTCGTACGAAACAAAATGCAAGAAAACTTGCTTAAAATGCAATATTATGCGAAATTCTGAGATTTGAAGGCCAAATCACATATCGTGATACTACATTAAATAGTATCGAAATATTGGTAAAAATGAATATATTTACGTAATATCAAACTACATGAAAAACCTGAAAAAAGTCACGATTATACCAAATTTGAGGATTTTAACTTCGAATCATAGTGCAAGGTTTCGTATTATTTAGATCCAAGAAAAGACATATGACAATGTTGTTTCCAATACAAATGATAAAAATCAATGTGTTTTCATTAGAATTAACTGAAATGTTCCTGATTTTCCGTTCATATTACCGATGGAAGATGTACACGTAAAACCGCTCTAATTCGGCTGAAACGTCGATATATGCAATAAAAACAGAACTTCTCCCCTTTTCAATATCTTACTCAGTATTTTAAAGAGAAACAAATAGATGATTGTAAAGGAAGTATTTAAGGTTATAATCTAATCAATTATGTGTTTGCATCATTTTTATTGTATATTTATTGAGTTAATACTAATAAACTGAAAATTCACAAAAACGTGGAAAAACGGCAAAATATTGCCTAATTCGATGATATTTTGATTAAATCACATAAAGGAAAAGGGAATGATAAACGTCAAAATATTGCTAAATTCGATGATTTCTCGTACGAAACAAAATGCAAGAAAACTTGCTTAAAATGCAATATTATGCGAAATTCTTAGATTTGAAGGCCAAATCACATATCGTGATACTACATGAAATTGTATCGAAATATTGGTAAAAATGAATATATTTACGTAATATCAAACTACATCAAAAACGTGAAAAAAGTCACTATTATACCAAATTTGAGGATTTTAACTTCGAATCATAGTGCAAGGTTTCGTATTATTTAGATCCAAGAAAAGACATATGACAATGTTGTTTCCAATACAAATCATAAAAATCAATGTGTTTTCATTAGAATTAACTGAAATGTTCCTGATTTTCCATTCATATTACCGATGGAAGATGTACACGTAAAACCGCTCTAATCCGGCTGAAACGTCGATATATGCAATAAAAACAGAACTTCTTCCCTTTTCAATATCTTACTCAGTATTTTAAAGAGAAACAAATAGATGATTGTAAATGAAGTATTTAAGGTTATAATCTAATCAATTATGTGTTTGCAGCATTTTTATTGTATATTTATTGAGTTAATACTAATAAACTGAAAATTCACAAAAACGTGGTAAAACGGCAAAATATTGCCTAATTCGATGATATTTTGATTAAATCACATAAAGGAAAAGGGAATGATAAACGTCAAAATATTGCTAAATTCGATGATTTCTCGTACGAAACAAAATGCAAGAAAACTTGCTTAAATGCAATATTATGCGAAATTCTGAGATTTGAAGGCCAAATCACATATCGTGATACTACATGAAATAGTATCGAAATATTGGTAAAAATGAATATATTTACGTAATATCAAACTACATGAAAAACGTGAAAAAAGTCACTATTATACCAAATTTGAGGATTTTAAGTTCGAATCATAAAGCGAGGTTTCGTACTATTTAGATTCATGAAAAGACATATGACAATGTTGTTTCTAATACAAATTATAAAAATCAATGTGTTTTCATTAGAATTAACTAAAATGTTCCTGATTTTCCGTTTATATTACCGATGGAAGATGTACACGCAAAACCGCTCTATTCCGGCTGAAACGTCGATATATGCAATAAAAACAGAACTTCTCCCCTTTTCAATATCTTACTCAGTATTTTAACGAGAAACAAATAGATGTATGAAAATGAAGTATTTAAGGTTACTATCTAATCAATTATGTGTTTGCATCATTTTTATTGTATATTTAATGAATTAATACTAATAAACTGAAAATTCACAAAAACGTGGAAAAACGGCAAAATATTGCCTAATTCGATGATATTTTGAATAAAACATAAAGGAAAAGGGAATGATAAACGTCAAAATATTGCTAAATTCGATGATTTCTCGTACGAAACAAAATGCAAGAAAACTTGCTTAAAATGCAATATTATGCGAAATTCTGAGATTTGAAGGCCAAATCACATATCGTGATACTACATGAAATAGTATCGAAATATTGGTAAAAATGAATATATTTACGTAATATCAAACTACATGAAAAACGTGAAAAAAGTCACGATTATACCAAATTTGAGGATTTTAACTTCGAATCATAGTGCAAGGTTTCGTATTATCTAGATCCAAGAAAAGACATATGACAATGTTGTTTCCAATACAAATGATAAAAATCAATGTGTTTTCATTAGAATTAACTGAAATGTTCCTGATTTTCCGTTCATATTACCGATGGAAGATGTATACGTAAAACCGCTCTAATTCGGCTGAAACGTCGATATATGCAATAAAAACAGAACTTCTCCCCTTTTCAATATCTTACTCAGTATTTTAAGGAGAAACAAATAGATGATTGTAAATGAAGTATTTAAGGTTATAATCTAATCAATTATGTGTTTGCATCATTTTTATTGTATATTTATTGAGTTAATACTAATAAACTGAAAATTCACAAAAACGTGGAAAAACGGCAAAATATTGCCTAATTCAATGATATTTTGATTAAATCACATAAAGGAAAAGGGAATGATAAACGTCAAAATATTGCTAAATTCGATGATTTCTCGTACGAAACAAAATGCAAGAAAACTTGCTTAAAATGCAATATTATGCGAAATTCTGAGATTTGAAGGCCAAATCACATATCGTGATACTACATGAAATAGTATCGAAATATTGGTAAAATGAATATATTTACGTAATATCAAACTACATGAAAAACGTGAAAAAAAACACGATTATACCAAATTTGAGGATTTTAACTTCGAATCATAAAGCGAGGTTTCGTACTATTTAGATCCATGAAAAGACATATGACAATATTGTTTCCAATACAAATTATAAAAATCAATGTGTTTTCATTAGAATTAACTAAAATGTTCCTGATTTTCCGTTTATATTACCGATGGAAGATGTACACCTAAAACCGCTCTAATCCGGCTGAAACGTCGATATATGCAATAAAAACTGAACTTCTCCCCTTTTCAATATTTTACTCAGTATTTTAAAGAGAAACAAATAGATGATTGAAAATGAAGTATTTAAGGTTATAATCTAATCAATTATGTGTTTGCATCATTTTTATTGTATATTTATTGAGTTAATACTAATAAACTGAAAATTCACAAAAACGTGGAAAAACGGCAAAATATTGCCTAATTCGATGATATTTTGATAAAATCACATAAAGGAAAAGGGAATGATGAACGTCAAAATCTTGCTAAATTCGATAATTTCTCGTACGAAACAAAATGCAAGAAAACTTGCTTAAAATGCAATATTATGCGAAATTCTGAGATTTGAAGGCCAAATCACATATCGTGATACGACATGAAATAGTATCGAAATATTGGTAAAAATGAATATATTTACGTAATATCAAACTACATGAAAAACGTGAAAAAAGTCACTATTATACCAAATTTGAGGATTTTTACTTCGAATCATAATGCGAGGTTTCGTACTATTTAGATCCATGAAAAGACATATGACAATGTTGTTTCCAATACAAATTATAAAAATCAATGTGTTTTCATTAGAATTAACAGAAATGTTCCTGATTTTCCGTTCATATCACCGATGGAAGATGTACAAGTAAAACCGCTCTAATCCGGCTGAAACATCGATATATGCAATAAAAACAGAACTTCTCCCCTTTTCAATATCTTACTCAGTATTTTAAAGAGAAACAAATAGATGATTGAAAATGAAGTATTTAAGGTTACATTCTAATCAATTATGTGTTTGCATCATTTTTATTGTATATTTATTGAGTTAATACTAATAAACTGATAATTCACAAAAACGTGGAAAAACGGCAAAATATTGCCTAATTCGATGATATTTTGATTAAATCACATAAAGGAAAAGGGAATGATAAACGTCAAAATATTGCTAAATTCGATGATTTCTCGTACGAAACAAAATGCAAGAAAACTTGCTTAAAATGCAATATTATGCGAAATTCTGAGATTTGAAGGCCAAATCACATATCGTGATACTACATGAAATAGTATCGAAATATTGGTAGAAATGAATATATTTACGAAATATCAAACTACATGAAAAACGTGAAAAAAGTCACTATTATACCAAATTTGAGGATTTTAACTTCGAATCATAAAGCGAGGTTTCGTACTATTTAGATTCATGAAAAGACATATGACAATGTTGTTTCTAATACAAATTATAAAAATCAATGTGTTTTCATTAGAATTAACTAAAATGTTCCTGATTTTCCGTTTATATTACCGATGGAAGATGTACACGCAAAACCGCTCTATTTCGGCTGAAACGTCGATATATGCAATAAAAACCGAACTTCTCCCCTTTTCAATATCTTACTCAGTATTTTAACGAGAAACAAATAGATGATTGCAAATGAAGTATTTAAGGTTACTATCTAATCAATTATGTGTTTGCATCATTTTTATTGTATATTTAATGAATTATTACTAATAAACTGAAAATTCACAAAAACGTGGAAAAACGGCAAAATATTGCCTAATTCGATGATATTTTGATTAAAACATAAAGGAAAAGGGAATGATAAACGTCAAAATATTGCTAAATTCGATGATTTCTCGTACGAAACAAAATGCAAGAAAACTTGCTTAAAATGCAATATTATGCGAAATTCTGAGATTTGAAGGCCAAATCACATATCGTGATACTACATTAAATAGTATCGAAATATTGGTAAAAATGAATATATTTACGTAATATCAAACTACATGAAAAACCTGAAAAAAGTCACGATTATACCAAATTTGAGGATTTTAACTTCGAATCATAGTGCAAGGTTTCGTATTATTTAGATCCAAGAAAAGACATATGACAATGTTGTTTCCAATACAAATGATAAAAATCAATGTGTTTTCATTAGAATTAACTGAAATGTTCCTGATTTTCCGTTCATATTACCGATGGAAGATGTACACGTAAAACCGCTCTAATTCGGCTGAAACGTCGATATATGCAATAAAAACAGAACTTCTCCCCTTTTCAATATCTTACTCAGTATTTTAAAGAGAAACAAATAGATGATTGTAAAGGAAGTATTTAAGGTTATAATCTAATCAATTATGTGTTTGCATCATTTTTATTGTATATTTATTGAGTTAATACTAATAAACTGAAAATTCACAAAAACGTGGAAAAACGGCAAAATATTGCCTAATTCGATGATATTTTGATTAAATCACATAAAGGAAAAGGGAATGATAAACGTCAAAATATTGCTAAATTCGATGATTTCTCGTACGAAACAAAATGCAAGAAAACTTGCTTAAAATGCAATATTATGCGAAATTCTTAGATTTGAAGGCCAAATCACATATCGTGATACTACATGAAATTGTATCGAAATATTGGTAAAAATGAATATATTTACGTAATATCAAACTACATCAAAAACGTGAAAAAAGTCACTATTATACCAAATTTGAGGATTTTAACTTCGAATCATAGTGCAAGGTTTCGTATTATTTAGATCCAAGAAAAGACATATGACAATGTTGTTTCCAATACAAATCATAAAAATCAATGTGTTTTCATTAGAATTAACTGAAATGTTCCTGATTTTCCATTCATATTACCGATGGAAGATGTACACGTAAAACCGCTCTAATCCGGCTGAAACGTCGATATATGCAATAAAAACAGAACTTCTTCCCTTTTCAATATCTTACTCAGTATTTTAAAGAGAAACAAATAGATGATTGTAAATGAAGTATTTAAGGTTATAATCTAATCAATTATGTGTTTGCAGCATTTTTATTGTATATTTATTGAGTTAATACTAATAAACTGAAAATTCACAAAAACGTGGTAAAACGGCAAAATATTGCCTAATTCGATGATATTTTGATTAAATCACATAAAGGAAAAGGGAATGATAAACGTCAAAATATTGCTAAATTCGATGATTTCTCGTACGAAACAAAATGCAAGAAAACTTGCTTAAAATGCAATATTATGCGAAATTCTGAGATTTGAATGCCAAATCACATCGTGATACTACATGAAATAGTATCGAAATATTGGTAAAAATGAATATATTTACGTAATATCAAACTACATGAAAAACGTGAAAAAAGTCACTATTAAACCAAATTTGAGGATTTTAAGTTCGAATCATAAAGCGAGGTTTCGTACTATTTAGATTCATGAAAAGACATATGACAATGTTGTTTCTAATACAAATTATAAAAATCAATGTGTTTTCATTAGAATTAACTAAAATGTTCCTGATTTTCCGTTTATATTACCGATGGACGATGTACACGCAAAACCGCTCTATTCCGGCTGAAACGTCGATATATGCAATAAAAACCGAACTTCTCCCCTTTACAATATCTTACTCAGTATTTTAACGAGAAACAAATAGATGATTGAAAATGAAGTATTTAAGGTTACTATCTAATCAATTATGTGTTTGCATCATTTTTATTGTATATTTAATGAATTAATACTAATAAACTGAAAATTCACAAAAACGTGGAAAAACGGCAAAATATTGCCTAATTCGATGATATTTTGAATAAAACATAAAAGAAAAGGGAATGATGAACGTCAAAATCTTGCTAAATTCGATGATTTCTCGTACGAAACAAAATGCAAGAAAACTTGCTTAAAATGCAATATTATGCGAAATTCTGAGATTTGAAGGCCAAATCACATATCGTGATACTACATGAAATAGTATCGAAATATTGGTAAAAATGAATATATTTACGTAATATCAAACTACATGAAAAACCTGAAAAAAAGTCACGATTATACCAAATTTGAGGATTTTAACTTCGAATCATAGTGCAAGGTTTCGTATTAATTAGATCCAAGAAAAGACATATGACAATGTTGTTTCCAATACAAATGATAAAAATCAATGTGTTTTCATTAGAATTAACTGAAATGTTCCTGATTTTCCGTTCATATTACCGATGGAAGATGTACACGTAAAACCGCTCTAATTCGGCTGAAACGTCGATATATGCAATAAAAACAGAACTTCTCCCCTTTTCAATATCTTACTCAGTATTTTAAAGAGAAACAAATAGATGATTGTAAATGAAGTATTTAAGGTTATAATCTAATCAATTATGTGTTTGCATCATTTTTATTGTATATTTATTGAGTTAATACTAATAAACTGAAAATTCACAAAAACGTGGAAAAACGGCAAAATATTGCCTAATTCGATGATATTTTGATTAAATCACATAAAGGAAAAGGGAATGATAAACGTCAAAATATTGCTAAATTCGATGATTTCTCGTACGAAACAAAATGCAAGAAAACTTGCTTAAAATGCAATATTATGCGAAATTCTGAGATTTGAAGGC
Source organism: Procambarus clarkii (assembly GCF_040958095.1). Taxonomy (NCBI): domain Eukaryota; kingdom Metazoa; phylum Arthropoda; class Malacostraca; order Decapoda; family Cambaridae; genus Procambarus; species Procambarus clarkii. The sequence continues at coordinate 159,855 of NW_027189459.1, forward strand.
CAAATCACATATCGTGATACTACATTAAATAGTATCGAAATATTGGTAAAAATGAATATATTTACGTAATATCAAACTACATGAAAAACCTGAAAAAAGTCACGATTATACCAAATTTGAGGATTTTAACTTCGAATCATAGTGCAAGGTTTCGTATTATTTAGATCCAAGAAAAGACATATGACAATGTTGTTTCAAATACAAATGATAAAAATCAATGTGTTTTCATTAGAATTAACTGAAATGTTCCTGATTTTCCGTTCATATTACCGATGGAAGATGTACACCTAAAACCGCTCTAATCCGGCTGAAACGTCGATATATGCAATAAAAACTGAACTTCTCCCCTTTTCAATATTTTACTCAGTATTTTCAAGAGAAACAAATAGATGATTGAAAATGAAGTATTTAAGGTTATAATCTAATCAATTATGTGTTTGCATCATTTTTATTGTATATTTATTGAGTTAATACTAATAAACTGAAAATTCACAAAAACGTGGAAAAACGGCAAAATATTGCCTAATTCGATGATATTTTGATTAAATCACATAAAGGAAAAGGGAATGATGAACGTCAAAATCTTGCTAAATTCGATAATTTCTCGTACGAAACAAAATGCAAGAAAACTTGCTTAAAATGCAATATTATGCGAAATTCTGAGATTTGAAGGCCAAATCACATATCGTGATACGACATGAAATAGTATCGAAATATTGGTAAAAATGAATATATTTACGTAATATCAAACTACATGAAAAACGTGAAAAAAGTCACTATTATACCAAATTTGAGGATTTTTACTTCGAATCATAATGCGAGGTTTCGTACTATTTAGATCCATGAAAAGACATATGACAATGTTGTTTCCAATACAAATTATAAAAATCAATGTGTTTTCATTAGAATTAACTGAAATGTTCCTGATTTTCCGTTCATATCACCGATGGAAGATGTACAAGTAAAACCGCTCTAATCCGGCTGAAACATCGATATATGCAATAAAAACAAAACTTCTCCCCTTTTCAATATCTTACTCAGTATTTTAAAGAGAAACAAATAGATGATTGAAAATGAAGTATTTAAGGTTACATTCTAATCAATTATGTGTTTGCATCATTTTTATTGTATATTTATTGAGTTAATACTAATAAACTGATAATTCACAAAAACGTGGAAAAACGGCAAAATATTGCCTAATTCGATGATATTTTGATTAAATCACATAAAGGAAAAGGGAATGATAAACGTCAAAATATTGCTAAATTCGATGATTTCTCGTACGAAACAAAATGCAAGAAAACTTGCTTAAAATGCAATATTATGCGAAATTCTGAGATTTGAAGGCCAAATCACATATCGTGATACTACATGAAATAGTATCGAAATATTGGTAGAAATGAATATATTTACGTAATATCAAACTACATGAAAAACGTGAAAAAAGTCACTATTATACCAAATTTGAGGATTTTAACTTCGAATCATAAAGCGAGGTTTCGTACTATTTAGATTCATGAAAAGACATATGACAATGTTGTTTCTAATACAAATTATAAAAATCAATGTGTTTTCATTAGAATTAACTAAAATGTTCCTGATTTTCCGTTTATATTACCGATGGAAGATGTACACGCAAAACCGCTCTATTTCGGCTGAAACGTCGATATATGCAATAAAAACCGAACTTCTCCCCTTTTCAATATCTTACTCAGTATTTTAACGAGAAACAAATAGATGATTGCAAATGAAGTATTTAAGGTTACTATCTAATCAATTATGTGTTTGCATCATTTTTATTGTATATTTAATGAATTAATACTAATAAACTGAAAATTCACAAAAACGTGGAAAAACGGCAAAATATTGCCTAATTCGATGATATTTTGATTAAAACATAAAGGAAAAGGGAATGATAAACGTCAAAATATTGCTAAATTCGATGATTTCTCGTACGAAACAAAATGCAAGAAAACTTGCTTAAAATGCAATATTATGCGAAATTCTGAGATTTGAAGGCCAAATCACATATCGTGATACTACATTAAATAGTATCGAAATATTGGTAAAAATGAATATATTTACGTAATATCAAACTACATGAAAAACCTGAAAAAAGTCACGATTATACCAAATTTGAGGATTTTAACTTCGAATCATAGTGCAAGGTTTCGTATTATTTAGATCCAAGAAAAGACATATGACAATGTTGTTTCCAATACAAATGATAAAAATCAATGTGTTTTCATTAGAATTAACTGAAATGTTCCTGATTTTCCGTTCATATTACCGATGGAAGATGTACACGTAAAACCGCTCTAATTCGGCTGAAACGTCGATATATGCAATAAAAACAGAACTTCTCCCCTTTTCAATATCTTACTCAGTATTTTAAAGAGAAACAAATAGATGATTGTAAAGGAAGTATTTAAGGTTATAATCTAATCAATTATGTGTTTGCATCATTTTTATTGTATATTTATTGAGTTAATACTAATAAACTGAAAATTCACAAAAACGTGGAAAAACGGCAAAATATTGCCTAATTCGATGATATTTTGATTAAATCACATAAAGGAAAAGGGAATGATAAACGTCAAAATATTGCTAAATTCGATGATTTCTCGTACGAAACAAAATACAAGAAAACTTGCTTAAAATGCAATATTATGCGAAATTCTTAGATTTGAAGGCCAAATCACATATCGTGATACTACATGAAATTGTATCGAAATATTGGTAAAAATGAATATATTTACGTAATATCAAACTACATGAAAAACGTGAAAAAAGTCACGATTATACCAAATTTGAGGATTTTAACTTCGAATCATAAAGCGAGGTTTCGTACTATTTTGATCCATGAAAAGACATATGACAATGTTGTTTCCAATACAAATTATAAAAATCAATGTGTTTTCATTAGAATTAACTAAAATGTTCCTGATTTTCCGTTTATATTACCGATGGAAGATGTACACCTAAAACCGCTCTAATCCGGCTGAAACGTCGATATATGCAATAAAAACAGAACATCTCCCCTTTTCAATATCTTACTCAGTATTTTAAAGAGAAACAAATAGATGATTGAAAATGAAGTATTTAAGGTTATAATCTAATCAATTATGTGTTTGCATCATTATTATTGTATATTTATTGAGTTAATACTAATAAACTGAAAATTCACAAAAACGTGGAAAAACGGCAAAATATTGCCTAATTCGATGATATTTTTATTAAATCACATAAAGGAAAAGGGAATGATGAACGTCAAAATCTTGCTAAATTCGATGATTTCTCGTACGAAACAAAATGCAAGAAAACTTGCTTAAAATGCAATATTATGCGAAATTCTGAGATTTGAAGGCCAAATCACATATCGTGATACGACATGAAATAGTATCGAAATATTGGTAAAAATGAATATATTTACGTAATATCAAACTACATGAAAAACGTGAAAAAAGTCACTATTATACCAAATTTGAGGATTTTTACTTCGAATCATAATGCGAGGTTTCGTACTATTTAGATCCATGAAAAGACATATGACAATGTTGTTTCCAATACAAATTATAAAAATCAATGTGTTTTCATTAGAATTAACTGAAATGTTCCTGATTTTCCGTTCATATCACCGATGGAAGATGTACAAGTAAAACCGCTCTAATCCGGCTGAAACATCGATATATGCAATTAAAACAGAACTTCTCCCCTTTTCAATATCTTACTCAGTATTTTAAAGAGAAACAAATAGATGATTGAAAATGAAGTATTTAAGGTTACATTCTAATCAATTATGTGTTTGCATCATTTTTATTGTATATTTATTGAGTTAATACTAATAAACTGATAATTCACAAAAACGTGGAAAAACGGCAAAATATTGCCTAATTCGATGATATTTTGATTAAATCACATAAAGGAAAAGGGAATGATAAACGTCAAAATATTGCTAAATTCGATGATTTCTCGTACGAAACAAAATGCAAGAAAACTTGCTTAAAATGCAATATTATGCGAAATTCTGAGATTTGAAGGCCAAATCACATATCGTGATACTACACGAAATAGTATCGAAATATTGGTAAAAATGAATATATTTACGTAATATCAAACTACATCAAAAACGTGAAAAAAGTCACTATTATACCAAATTTGAGGATTTTAACTTCGAATCATAGTGCAAGGTTTCGTATTATTTAGATCCAAGAAAAGACATATGACAATGTTGTTTCCAATACAAATCATAAAAATCAATGTGTTTTCATTAGAATTAACTGAAATGTTCCTGATTTTCCGTTCATATTACCGATGGAAGATGTACACGTAAAACCGCTCTAATCCGGCTGAAACGTCGATATATGCAATAAAAACAGAACTTCTCCCCTTTTCAATATCTTACTCAGTATTTTAAAGAGAAACAAATAGATGATTGTAAATGAAGTATTTAAGGTTATAATCTAATCAATTATGTGTTTGCAGCATTTTTATTGTATATTTATTGAGTTAATACTAATAAACTGAAAATTCACAAAAACGTGGTAAAACGGCAAAATATTGCCTAATTCGATGATATTTTGATTAAATCACATAAAGGAAAAGGGAATGATAAACGTCAAAATATTGCTAAATTCGATGATTTCTCGTACGAAACAAAATGCAAGAAAACTTGCTTAAAATGCAATATTATGCGAAATTCTGAGATTTGAATGCCAAATCACATATCGTGATACTACATGAAATAGTATCGAAATATTGGTAAAAATGAATATATTTACGTAATATCAAACTACATGAAAAACGTGAAAAAAGTCACTATTATACCAAATTTGAGGATTTTAAGTTCGAATCATAAAGCGAGGTTTCGTACTATTTAGATTCATGAAAAGACATATGACAATGTTGTTTCTAATACAAATTATAAAAATCAATGTGTTTTCATTAGAATTAACTAAAATGTTCCTGATTTTCCGTTTGTATTACCGATGGAAGATGTACACGCAAAACCGCTCTATTCCGGCTGAAACGTCGATATATGCAATAAAAACCGAACTTCTCCCCTTTTCAATATCTTACTCAGTATTTTAACGAGAAACAAATAGATGATTGAAAATGAAGTATTTAAGGTTACTATCTAATCAATTATGTGTTTGCATCATTTTTATTGTATATTTAATGAATTAATACTAATAAACTGAAAATTCACAAAAACGTGGAAAAACGGCAAAATATTGCCTAATTCGATGATATTTTGAATAAAACATAAAAGAAAAGGGAATGATGAACGTCAAAATCTTGCTAAATTCGATGATTTCTCGTACGAAACAAAATGCAAGAAAACTTGCTTAAAATGCAATATTATGCGAAATTCTGAGATTTGAAGGCCAAATCACATATCGTGATACTACATGAAATAGTATCGAAATATTGGTAAAAATGAATATATTTACGTAATATCAAACTACATGAAAAACCTGAAAAAAGTCACGATTATACCAAATTTGAGGATTTTAACTTCGAATCATAGTGCAAGGTTTCGTATTATTTAGATCCAAGAAAAGACATATGACAATGTTGTTTCCAATACAAATGATAAAAATCAATGTGTTTTCATTAGAATTAACTGAAATGTTCCTGATTTTCCGTTCATATTACCGATGGAAGATGTACACCTAAAACCGCTCTAATCCGGCTGAAACGTCGATATATGCAATAAAAACTGAACTTCTCCCCTTTTCAATATTTTACTCAGTATTTTAAAGAGAAACAAATAGATGATTGAAAATGAAGTATTTAAGGTTATAATCTAATCAATTATGTGTTTGCATCTTTTTTATTGTATATTTATTGAGTTAATACTAATAAACTGAAAATTCACAAAAACGTGGAAAAACGGCAAAATATTGCCTAATTCGATGATATTTTGATTAAATCACATAAAGGAAAAGGGAATGATGAACGTCAAAATCTTGCTAAATTCGATAATTTCTCGTACGAAACAAAATGCAAGAAAACTTGCTTAAAATGCAATATTATGCGAAATTCTGAGATTTGAAGGCCAAATCACATATCGTGATACGACATGAAATAGTATCGAAATATTGGTAAAAATGAATATATTTACGTAATATCAAACTACATGAAAAACGTGAAAAAAGTCACTATTATACCAAATTTGAGGATTTTTACTTCGAATCATAATGCGAGGTTTCGTACTATTTAGATCCATGAAAAGACATATGACAATGTTGTTTCCAATACAAATTATAAAAATCAATGTGTTTTCATTAGAATTAACTGAAATGTTCCTGATTTTCCGTTCATATCACCGATGGAAGATGTACAAGTAAAACCGCTCTAATCCGGCTGAAACATCGATATATGCAATAAAAACAAAACTTCTCCCCTTTTCAATATCTTACTCAGTATTTTAAAGAGAAACAAATAGATGATTGAAAATGAAGTATTTAAGGTTACATTCTAATCAATTATGTGTTTGCATCATTTTTATTGTATATTTATTGAGTTAATACTAATAAACTGATAATTCACAAAAACGTGGAAAAACGGCAAAATATTGCCTAATTCGATGATATTTTGATTAAATCACATAAAGGAAAAGGGAATGATAAACGTCAAAATATTGCTAAATTCGATGATTTCTCGTACGAAACAAAATGCAAGAAAACTTGCTTAAAATGCAATATTATGCGAAATTCTGAGATTTGAAGGCCAAATCACATATCGTGATACTACATGAAATAGTATCGAAATATTGGTAGAAATGAATATATTTACGTAATATCAAACTACATGAAAAACGTGAAAAAAGTCACTATTATACCAAATTTGAGGATTTTAACTTCGAATCATAAAGCGAGGTTTCGTACTATTTAGATTCATGAAAAGACATATGACAATGTTGTTTCTAATACAAATTATAAAAATCAATGTGTTTTCATTAGAATTAACTAAAATGTTCCTGATTTTCCGTTTATATTACCGATGGAAAATGTACACGCAAAACCGCTCTATTTCGGCTGAAACGTCGATATATGCAATAAAAACCGAACTTCTCCCCTTTTCAATATCTTACTCAGTATTTTAACGAGAAACAAATAGATGATTGCAAATGAAGTATTTAAGGTTACTATCTAATCAATTATGTGTTTGCATCATTTTTATTGTATATTTAATGAATTAATACTAATAAACTGAAAATTCACAAAAACGTGGAAAAACGGCAAAATATTGCCTAATTCGATGATATTTTGATTAAAACATAAAGGAAAAGGGAATGATAAACGTCAAAATATTGCTAAATTCGATGATTTCTCGTACGAAACAAAATGCAAGAAAACTTGCTTAAAATGCAATATTATGCGAAATTCTGAGATTTGAAGGCCAAATCACATATCGTGATACTACATTAAATAGTATCGAAATATTGGTAAAAATGAATATATTTACGTAATATCAAACTACATGAAAAACCTGAAAAAAGTCACGATTATACCAAATTTGAGGATTTTAACTTCGAATCATAGTGCAAGGTTTCGTATTATTTAGATCCAAGAAAAGACATATGACAATGTTGTTTCCAATACAAATGATAAAAATCAATGTGTTTTCATTAGAATTAACTGAAATGTTCCTGATTTTCCGTTCATATTACCGATGGAAGATGTACACGTAAAACCGCTCTAATTCTGCTGAAACGTCGATATATGCAATAAAAACAGAACTTCTCCCCTTTTCAATATCTTACTCAGTATTTTAAAGAGAAACAAATAGATGATTGTAAAGGAAGTATTTAAGGTTATAATCTAATCAATTATGTGTTTGCATCATTTTTATTGTATATTTATTGAGTTAATACTAATAAACTGAAAATTCACAAAAACGTGGAAAAACGGCAAAATATTGCCTAATTCGATGATATTTTGATTAAATCACATAAAGGAAAAGGGAATGATAAACGTCAAAATATTGCTAAATTCGATGATTTCTCGTACGAAACAAAATACAAGAAAACTTGCTTAAAATGCAATATTATGCGAAATTCTTAGATTTGAAGGCCAAATCACATATCGTGATACTACATGAAATTGTATCGAAATATTGGTAAAAATGAATATATTTACGTAATATCAAACTACATGAAAAACGTGAAAAAAGTCACGATTATACCAAATTTGAGGATTTTAACTTCGAATCATAAAGCGAGGTTTCGTACTATTTTGATCCATGAAAAGACATATGACAATGTTGTTTCCAATACAAATTATAAAAATCAATGTGTTTTCATTAGAATTAACTGAAATGTTCCTGATTTTCCGTTCATATCACCGATGGAAGATGTACAAGTAAAACCGCTCTAATCCGGCTGAAACATCGATATATGCAATTAAAACAGAACTTCTCCCCTTTTTCAATATCTTACTCAGTATTTTAAAGAGAAACAAATAGATGATTGAAAATGAAGTATTTAAGGTTACATTCTAATCAATTATGTGTTTGCATCATTTTTATTGTATATTTATTGAGTTAATACTAATAAACTGATAATTTACAAAAACGTGGAAAAACGGCAAAATATTGCCTAATTCGATGATATTTTGATTAAATCACATAAAGGAAAAGGGAATGATAAACGTCAAAATATTGCTAAATTCGATGATTTCTCGTACGAAACAAAATGCAAGAAAACTTGCTTAAAATGCAATATTATGCGAAATTCTGAGATTTGAAGGCCAAATCACATATCGTGATACTACACGAAATAGTATCGAAATATTGGTAAAAATGAATATATTTACGTAATATCAAACTACATCAAAAACGTGAAAAAAGTCACTATTATACCAAATTTGAGGATTTTAACTTCGAATCATAGTGCAAGGTTTCGTATTATTTAGATCCAAGAAAAGACATATGACAATGTTGTTTCCAATACAAATCATAAAAATCAATGTGTTTTCATTAGAATTAACTGAAATGTTCCTGATTTTCCGTTCATATTACCGATGGAAGATGTACACGTAAAACCGCTCTAATCCGGCTGAAACGTCGATATATGCAATAAAAACAGAACTTCTCCCCTTTTCAATATCTTACTCAGTATTTTAAAGAGAAACAAATAGATGATTGTAAATGAAGTATTTAAGGTTATAATCTAATCAATTATGTGTTTGCAGCATTTTTATTGTATATTTATTGAGTTAATACTAATAAACTGAAAATTCACAAAAACGTGGTAAAACGGCAAAATATTGCCTAATTCGATGATATTTTGATTAAATCACATAAAGGAAAAGGGAATGATAAACGTCAAAATATTGCTAAATTCGATGATTTCTCGTACGAAACAAAATGCAAGAAAACTTGCTTAAAATGCAATATTATGCGAAATTCTGAGATTTGAATGCCAAATCACATATCGTGATACTACATGAAATAGTATCGAAATATTGGTAAAAATGAATATATTTACGTAATATCAAACTACATGAAAAACGTGAAAAAAGTCACTATTATACCAAATTTGAGGATTTTAAGTTCGAATCATAAAGCGAGGTTTCGTACTATTTAGATTCATGAAAAGACATATGACAATGTTGTTTCTAATACAAATTATAAAAATCAATGTGTTTTCATTAGAATTAACTAAAATGTTCCTGATTTTCCGTTTGTATTACCGATGGAAGATGTACACGCAAAACCGCTCTATTCCGGCTGAAACGTCGATATATGCAATAAAAACCGAACTTCTCCCCTTTTCAATATCTTACTCAGTATTTTAACGAGAAACAAATAGATGATTGAAAATGAAGTATTTAAGGTTACTATCTAATCAATTATGTGTTTGCATCATTTTTATTGTATATTTAATGAATTAATACTAATAAACTGAAAATTCACAAAAACGTGGAAAAACGGCAAAATATTGCCTAATTCGATGATATTTTGAATAAAACATAAAAGAAAAGGGAATGATGAACGTCAAAATCTTGCTAAATTCGATGATTTCTCGTACGAAACAAAATGCAAGAAAACTTGCTTAAAATGCAATATTATGCGAAATTCTGAGATTTGAAGGCCAAATCACATATCGTGATACTACATGAAATAGTATCGAAATATTGGTAAAAATGAATATATTTACGTAATATCAAACTACATGAAAAACCTGAAAAAAAGTCACGATTATACCAAATTTGAGGATTTTAACTTCGAATCATAGTGCAAGGTTTCGTATTAATTAGATCCAAGAAAAGACATATGACAATGTTGTTTCCAATACAAATGATAAAAATCAATGTGTTTTCATTAGAATTAACTGAAATGTTCCTGATTTTCCGTTCATATTACCGATGGAAGATGTACACGTAAAACCGCTCTAATTCGGCTGAAACGTCGATATATGCAATAAAAACAGAACTTCTCCCCTTTTCAATATCTTACTCAGTATTTTAAAGAGAAACAAATAGATGATTGTAAATGAAGTATTTAAGGTTATAATCTAATCAATTATGTGTTTGCATCATTTTTATTGTATATTTATTGAGTTAATACTAATAAACTGAAAATTCACAAAAACGTGGAAAAACGGCAAAATATTGCCTAATTCGATGATATTTTGATTAAATCACATAAAGGAAAAGGGAATGATAAACGTCAAAATATTGCTAAATTCGATGATTTCTCGTACGAAACAAAATACAAGAAAACTTGCTTAAAATGCAATATTATGCGAAATTCTTAGATTTGAAGGCCAAATCACATATCGTGATACTACATGAAATTGTATCGAAATATTGGTAAAAATGAATATATTTACGTAATATCAAACTACATGAAAAACGTGAAAAAAGTCACGATTATACCAAATTTGAGGATTTTAACTTCGAATCATAAAGCGAGGTTTCGTACTATTTTGATCCATGAAAAGACATATGACAATGTTGTTTCCAATACAAATTATAAAAATCAATGTGTTTTCATTAGAATTAACTAAAATGTTCCTGATTTTCCGTTTATATTACCGATGGAAGATGTACACCTAAAACCGCTCTAATCCGGCTGAAACGTCGATATATGCAATAAAAACAGAACATCTCCCCTTTTCAATATCTTACTCAGTATTTTAAAGAGAAACAAATAGATGATTGAAAATGAAGTATTTAAGGTTATAATCTAATCAATTATGTGTTTGCATCATTATTATTGTATATTTATTGAGTTAATACTAATAAACTGAAAATTCACAAAAACGTGGAAAAACGGCAAAATATTGCCTAATTCGATGATATTTTTATTAAATCACATAAAGGAAAAGGGAATGATGAACGTCAAAATCTTGCTAAATTCGATGATTTCTCGTACGAAACAAAATGCAAGAAAACTTGCTTAAAATGCAATATTATGCGAAATTCTGAGATTTGAAGGCCAAATCACATATCGTGATACGACATGAAATAGTATCGAAATATTGGTAAAAATGAATATATTTACGTAATATCAAACTACATGAAAAACGTGAAAAAAGTCACTATTATACCAAATTTGAGGATTTTTACTTCGAATCATAATGCGAGGTTTCGTACTATTTAGATCCATGAAAAGACATATGACAATGTTGTTTCCAATACAAATTATAAAAATCAATGTGTTTTCATTAGAATTAACTGAAATGTTCCTGATTTTCCGTTCATATCACCGATGGAAGATGTACAAGTAAAACCGCTCTAATCCGGCTGAAACATCGATATATGCAATAAAAACAGAACTTCTCCCCTTTTCAATATCTTACTCAGTATTTTAAAGAGAAACAAATAGATGATTGAAAATGAAGTATTTAAGGTTACATTCTAATCAATTATGTGTTTGCATCATTTTTATTGTATATTTATTGAGTTAATACTAATAAACTGATAATTCACAAAAACGTGGAAAAACGGCAAAATATTGCCTAATTCGATGATATTTTGATTAAATCACATAAAGGAAAAGGGAATGATAAACGTCAAAATATTGCTAAATTCGATGATTTCTCGTACGAAACAAAATGCAAGAAAACTTGCTTAAAATGCAATATTATGCGAAATTCTGAGATTTGAAGGCCAAATCACATATCGTGATACTACATGAAATAGTATCGAAATATTGGTAAAAATGAATATATTTACGTAATATCAAACTACATCAAAAACGTGAAAAAAGTCACTATGATACCAAATTTGAGGATTTTAACTTCGAATCATAGTGCAAGGTTTCGTATTATTTAGATCCAAGAAAAGACATATGACAATGTTGTTTCCAATACAAATCATAAAAATCAATGTGTTTTCATTAGAATTAACTGAAATGTTCCTGATTTTCCGTTCATATTACCGATGGAAGATGTACACGTAAAACCGCTCTAATCCGGCTGAAACGTCGATATATGCAATAAAAACCGAACTTCTCCCCTTTTCAATATCTTACTCAGTATTTTAAAGAGAAACAAATAGATGATTGTAAATGAAGTATTTAAGGTTATAATCTAATCAATTATGTGTTTGCAGCATTTTTATTGTATATTTATTGAGTTAATACTAATAAACTGAAAATTCACGAAAACGTGGTAAAACGGCAAAATATTGCCTAATTCGATGATATTTTGATTAAATCACATAAAGGAAAAGGGAATGATAAACGTCAAAATATTGCTAAATTCGATGATTTCTCGTACGAAACAAAATGCAAGAAAACTTGCTTAAAATGCAATATTATGCGAAATTCTGAGATTTGAATGCCAAATCACATATCGTGATACTACATGAAATAGTATCGAAATATTGGTAAAAATGAATATATTTACGTAATATCAAACTACATGAAAAACGTGAAAAAAGTCACTATTATACCAAATTTGAGGATTTTAAGTTCGAATCATAAAGCGAGGTTTCGTACTATTTAGATTCATGAAAAGACATATGACAATGTTGTTTCTAATACAAATTATAAAAATCAATGTGTTTTCATTAGAATTAACTAAAATGTTCCTGATTTTCCGTTTATATTACCGATGGAAGATGTACACGCAAAACCGCTCTATTCCGGCTGAAACGTCGATATATGCAATAAAAACCGAACTTCTCCCCTTTTCAATATCTTACTCAGTATTTTAACGAGAAACAAATAGATGATTGAAAATGAAGTATTTAAGGTTACTATCTAATCAATTATGTGTTTGCATCATTTTTATTGTATATTTAATGAATTAATACTAATAAACTGAAAATTCACAAAAACGTGGAAAAACGGCAAAATATTGCCTAATTCGATGATATTTTGAATAAAACATAAAAGAAAAGGGAATGATGAACGTCAAAATCTTGCTAAATTCGATGATTTCTCGTACGAAACAAAATGCAAGAAAACTTGCTTAAAATGCAATATTATGCGAAATTCTGAGATTTGAAGGCCAAATCACATATCGTGATACTACATGAAATAGTATCGAAATATTGGTAAAAATGAATATATTTACGTAATATCAAACTACATGAAAAACCTGAAAAAAAGTCACGATTATACCAAATTTGAGGATTTTAACTTCGAATCATAGTGCAAGGTTTCGTATTAATTAGATCCAAGAAAAGACATATGACAATGTTGTTTCCAATACAAATGATAAAAATCAATGTGTTTTCATTAGAATTAACTGAAATGTTCCTGATTTTCCGTTCATATTACCGATGGAAGATGTACAGGTAAAACCGCTCTAATTCGGCTGAAACGTCGATATATGCAATAAAAACAGAACTTCTCCCCTTTTCAATATCTTACTCAGTATTTTAAAGAGAAACAAATAGATGATTGTAAATGAAGTATTTAAGGTTATAATCTAATCAATTATGTGTTTGCATCATTTTTATTGTATATTTATTGAGTTAATACTAATAAACTGAAAATTCACAAAAACGTGGAAAAACGGCAAAATATTGCCTAATTCGATGATATTTTGATTAAATCACATAAAGGAAAAGGGAATGATAAACGTCAAAATATTGCTAAATTCGATGATTTCTCGTACGAAACAAAATGCAAGAAAACTTGCTTAAAATGCAATATTATGCGAAATTCTTAGATTTGAAGGCCAAATCACATATCGTGATACTACATGAAATTGTATCGAAATATTGGTAAAAATGAATATATTTACGTAATATCAAACAACATGAAAAACGTGAAAAAAGTCACGATTATACCAAATTTGAGGATTTTAACTTCGAATCATAGTGCAAGGTTTCGTATTATCTAGATCCAAGAAAAGACATATGACAATGTTGTTTCCAATACAAATGATAAAAATCAATGTGTTTTCATTAGAATTAACTGAAATGTTCCTGATTTTCCGTTCATATTACCGATGGAAGATGTATACGTAAAACCGCTCTAATTCGGCTGAAACGTCGATATATGCAATAAAAACAGAACTTCTCCCCTTTTCAATATCTTACTCAGTATTTTAAAGAGAAACAAATAGATGATTGTAAATGAAGTATTTAAGGTTATAATCTAATCAATTATGTGTTTGCATCATTTTTATTGTATATTTATTGAGTTAATACTAATAAACTGAAAATTCACAAAAACGTGGAAAAACGGCAAAATATTGCCTAATTCAATGATATTTTGATTAAATCACATAAAGGAAAAGGGAATGATAAACGTCAAAATATTGCTAAATTCGATGATTTCTCGTACGAAACAAAATGCAAGAAAACTTGCTTAAAATGCAATATTATGCGAAATTCTGAGATTTGAAGGCCAAATCACATATCGTGATACTACATGAAATAGTATCGAAATATTGGTAAAATGAATATATTTACGTAATATCAAACTACATGAAAAACGTGAAAAAAACACGATTATACCAAATTTGAGGATTTTAACTTCGAATCATAAAGCGAGGTTTCGTACTATTTAGATCCATGAAAAGACATATGACAATGTTGTTTCCAATACAAATTATAAAAATCAATGTGTTTTCATTAGAATTAACTAAAATGTTCCTGATTTTCCGTTTATATTACCGATGGAAGATGTACACCTAAAACCGCTCTAATCCGGCTGAAACGTCGATATATGCAATAAAAACTGAACTTCTCCCCTTTTCAATATTTTACTCAGTATTTTAAAGAGAAACAAATAGATGATTGAAAATGAAGTATTTAAGGTTATAATCTAATCAATTATGTGTTTGCATCATTTTTATTGTATATTTATTGAGTTAATACTAATAAACTGAAAATTCACAAAAACGTGGAAAAACGGCAAAATATTGCCTAATTCGATGATATTTTGATTAAATCACATAAAGGAAAAGGGAATGATGAACGTCAAAATCTTGCTAAATTCGATGATTTCTCGTACGAAACAAAATGCAAGAAAACTTGCTTAAAATGCAATATTATGCGAAATTCTGAGATTTGAAGGCCAAATCACATATCGTGATACGACATGAAATAGTATCGAAATATTGGTAAAAATGAATATATTTACGTAATATCAAACTACATGAAAACGTGAAAAAAGTCACTATTATACCAAATTTGAGGATTTTTACTTCGAATCGTAATGCGAGGTTTCGTACTATTTAGATCCATGAAAAGACATATGACAATGTTGTTTCCAATACAAATTATAAAAATCAATGTGTTTTCATTAGAATTAACTGAAATGTTCCTGATTTTCCGTTCATATCACCGATGGAAGATGTACAAGTAAAACCGCTCTAATCCGGCTGAAACATCGATATATGCAATAAAAACAGAACTTCTCCCCTTTTCAATATCTTACTCAGTATTTTAAAGAGAAACAAATAGATGATTGAAAATGAAGTATTTAAGGTTACATTCTAATCAATTATGTGTTTGCATCATTTTTATTGTATATTTATTGAGTTAATACTAATAAACTGATAATTCACAAAAACGTGGAAAAACGGCAAAATATTGCCTAATTCGATGATATTTTGATTAAATCACATAAAGGAAAAGGGAATGATAAACGTCAAAATATTGCTAAATTCGATGATTTCTCGTACGAAACAAAATGCAAGAAAACTTGCTTAAAATGCAATATTATGCGAAATTCTGAGATTTGAAGGCCAAATCACATATCGTGATACTACATGAAATAGTATCGAAATATTGGTAAAAATGAATATATTTACGTAATATCAAACTACATCAAAAACGTGAAAAAAGTCACTATTATACCAAATTTGAGGATTTTAACTTCGAATCATAGTGCAAGGTTTCGTATTATTTAGATCCAAGAAAAGACATATGACAATGTTGTTTCCAATACAAATCATAAAAATCAATGTGTTTTCATTAGAATTAACTGAAATGTTCCTGATTTTCCGTTCATATTACCGATGGAAGATGTACACGTAAAACCGCTCTAATCCGGCTGAAACGTCGATATATGCAATAAAAACAGAACTTCTCCCCTTTTCAATATCTTACTCAGTATTTTAAAGAGAAACAAATAGATGATTGTAAATGAAGTATTTAAGGTTATAATCTAATCAATTATGTGTTTGCAGCATTTTTATTGTATATTTATTGAGTTAATACTAATAAACTGAAAATTCACAAAAACGTGGTAAAACGGCAAAATATTGCCTAATTCGATGATATTTTGATTAAATCACATAAAGGAAAAGGGAATGATAAACGTCAAAATATTGCTAAATTCGATGATTTCTCGTACGAAACAAAATGCAAGAAAACTTGCTTAAAATGCAATATTATGCGAAATTCTGAGATTTGAATGCCAAATCACATATCGTGATACTACATGAAATAGTATCGAAATATTGGTAAAAATGAATATATTTACGTAATATCAAACTACATGAAAAACGTGAAAAAAGTCACTATTATACCAAATTTGAGGATTTTAAGTTCGAATCATAAAGCGAGGTTTCGTACTATTTAGATTCATGAAAAGACATATGACAATGTTGTTTCTAATACAAATTATAAAAATCAATGTGTTTTCATTAGAATTAACTAAAATGTTCCTGATTTTCCGTTTATATTACCGATGGAAGATGTACACGCAAAACCGCTCTATTCCGGCTGAAACGTCGATATATGCAATAAAAACCGAACTTCTCCCCTTTTCAATATCTTACTCAGTATTTTAACGAGAAACAAATAGATGATTGAAAATGAAGTATTTAAGGTTACTATCTAATCAATTATGTGTTTGCATCATTTTTATTGTATATTTAATGAATTAATACTAATAAACTGAAAATTCACAAAAACGTGGAAAAACGGCAAAATATTGCCTAATTCGATGATATTTTGAATAAAACATAAAAGAAAAGGGAATGATGAACGTCAAAATCTTGCTAAATTCGATGATTTCTCGTACGAAACAAAATGCAAGAAAACTTGCTTAAAATGCAATATTATGCGAAATTCTGAGATTTGAAGGCCAAATCACATATCGTGATACTACATGAAATAGTATCGAAATATTGGTAAAAATGAATATATTTACGTAATATCAAACTACATGAAAAACCTGAAAAAAAGTCACGATTATACCAAATTTGAGGATTTTAACTTCGAATCATAGTGCAAGGTTTCGTATTAATTAGATCCAAGAAAAGACATATGACAATGTTGTTTCCAATACAAATGATAAAAATCAATGTGTTTTCATTAGAATTAACTGAAATGTTCCTGATTTTCCGTTCATATTACCGATGGAAGATGTACACGTAAAACCGCTCTAATTCGGCTGAAACGTCGATATATGCAATAAAAACAGAACTTCTCCCCTTTTCAATATCTTACTCAGTATTTTAAAGAGAAACAAATAGATGATTGTAAATGAAGTATTTAAGGTTATAATCTAATCAATTATGTGTTTGCATCATTTTTATTGTATATTTATTGAGTTAATACTAATAAACTGAAAATTCACAAAAACGTGGAAAAACGGCAAAATATTGCCTAATTCGATGATATTTTGATTAAATCACATAAAGGAAAAGGGAATGATAAACGTCAAAATATTGCTAAATTCGATGATTTCTCGTACGAAACAAAATGCAAGAAAACTTGCTTAAAATGCAATATTATGCGAAATTCTTAGATTTGAAGGCCAAATCACATATCGTGATACTACATGAAATTGTATCGAAATATTGGTAAAAATGAATATATTTACGTAATATCAAACTACATGAAAAACGTGAAAAAAGTCACGATTATACCAAATTTGAGGATTTTAACTTCGAATCATAGTGCAAGGTTTCGTATTATCTAGATCCAAGAAAAGACATATGACAATGTTGTTTCCAATACAAATGATAAAAATCAATGTGTTTTCATTAGAATTAACTGAAATGTTCCTGATTTTCCGTTCATATTACCGATGGAAGATGTATACGTAAAACCGCTCTAATTCGGCTGAAACGTCGATATATGCAATAAAAACAGAACTTCTCCCCTTTTCAATATCTTACTCAGTATTTTAAAGAGAAACAAATAGATGATTGAAAATGAAGTATTTAAGGTTATAATCTAATCAATTATGTGTTTGCATCATTTTTATTGTATATTTATTGAGTTAATACTAATAAACTGAAAATTCACAAAAACGTGGAAAAACGGCAAAATATTGCCTAATTCAATGATATTTTGATTAAATCACATAAAGGAAAAGGGAATGATAAACGTCAAAATATTGCTAAATTCGATGATTTCTCGTACGAAACAAAATGCAAGAAAACTTGCTTAAAATGCAATATTATGCGAAATTCTGAGATTTGAAGGCCAAATCACATATCGTGATACTACATGAAATAGTATCGAAATATTGGTAAAAATGAATATATTTACGTAATATCAAACTACATGAAAAACGTGAAAAAAACACGATTATACCAAATTTGAGGATTTTAACTTCGAATCATAAAGCGAGGTTTCGTACTATTTAGATCCATGAAAAGACATATGACAATGTTGTTTCCAATACAAATTATAAAAATCAATGTGTTTTCATTAGAATTAACTAAAATGTTCCTGACTTTCCGTTTATATTACCGATGGAAGATGTACACCTAAAACCGCTCTAATCCGGCTGAAACGTCGATATATGCAATAAAAACTGAACTTCTCCCCTTTTCAATATTTTACTCAGTATTTTAAAGAGAAACAAATAGATGATTGAAAATGAAGTATTTAAGGTTATAATCTAATCAATTATGTGTTTGCATCATTTTTATTGTATATTTATTGAGTTAATACTAATAAACTGAAAATTCACAAAAACGTGGAAAAACGGCAAAATATTGCCTAATTCGATGATATTTTGATTAAATCACATAAAGGAAAAGGGAATGATGAACGTCAAAATCTTGCTAAATTCGATGATTTCTCGTACGAAACAAAATGCAAGAAAACTTGCTTAAAATGCAATATTATGCGAAATTCTGAGATTTGAAGGCCAAATCACATATCGTGATACGACATGAAATAGTATCGAAATATTGGTAAAAATGAATATATTTACGTAATATCAAACTACATGAAAACGTGAAAAAAGTCACTATTATACCAAATTTGAGGATTTTTAATTCGAATCATAATGCGAGGTTTCGTACTATTTAGATCCATGAAAAGACATATGACAATGTTGTTTCCAATACAAATTATAAAAATCAATGTGTTTTCATTAGAATTAACTGAAATGTTCCTGATTTTCCGTTCATATCACCGATGGAAGATGTACAAGTAAAACCGCTCTAATCCGGCTGAAACATCGATATATGCAATAAAAACAGAACTTCTCCCCTTTTCAATATCTTACTCAGTATTTTAAAGAGAAACAAATAGATGATTGAAAATGAAGTATTTAAGGTTACATTCTAATCAATTATGTGTTTGCATCATTTTTATTGTATATTTATTGAGTTAATACTAATAAACTGATAATTCACAAAAACGTGGAAAAACGGCAAAATATTGCCTAATTCGATGATATTTTGATTAAATCACATAAAGGAAAAGGGAATGATAAACGTCAAAATATTGCTAAATTCGATGATTTCTCGTACGAAACAAAATGCAAGAAAACTTGCTTAAAATGCAATATTATGCGAAATTCTGAGATTTGAAGGCCAAATCACATATCGTGATACTACATGAAATAGTATCGAAATATTGGTAAAAATGAATATATTTACGTAATATCAAACTACATCAAAAACGTGAAAAAAGTCACTATTATACCAAATTTGAGGATTTTAACTTCGAATCATAGTGCAAGGTTTCGTATTATTTAGATCCAAGAAAAGACATATGAGTATGTTGTTTCCAATACAAATCATAAAAATCAATGTGTTTTCATTAGAATTAACTGAAATGTTCCTGATTTTCCGTTCATATTACCGATGGAAGATGTACACGTAAAACCGCTCTAATCCGGCTGAAACGTCGATATATGCAATAAAAACAGAACTTCTCCCCTTTTCAATATCTTACTCAGTATTTTAAAGAGAAACAAATAGATGATTGTAAATGAAGTATTTAAGGTTATAATCTAATCAATTATGTGTTTGCAGCATTTTTATTGTATATTTATTGAGTTAATACTAATAAACTGAAAATTCACAAAAACGTGGTAAAACGGCAAAATATTGCCTAATTCGATGATATTTTGATTAAATCACATAAAGGAAAAGGGAATGATAAACGTCAAAATATTGCTAAATTCGATGATTTCTCGTACGAAACAAAATGCAAGAAAACTTGCTTAAAATGCAATATTATGCGAAATTCTGAGATTTGAATGCCAAATCACATATCGTGATACTACATGAAATAGTATCGAAATATTGGTAAAAATGAATATATTTACGTAATATCAAACTACATGAAAAACGTGAAAAAAGTCACTATTATACCAAATTTGAGGATTTTAAGTTCGAATCATAAAGCGAGGTTTCGTACTATTTAGATTCATGAAAAGACATATGACAATGTTGTTTCTAATACAAATTATAAAAATCAATGTGTTTTCATTAGAATTAACTGAAATGTTCCTGATTTTCCGTTTATATTACCGATGGAAGATGTACACGCAAAACCGCTCTATTCCGGCTGAAACGTCGATATATGCAATAAAAACCGAACTTCTCCCCTTTTCAATATCTTACTCAGTATTTTAACGAGAAACAAATAGATGATTGAAAATGAAGTATTTAAGGTTACTATCTAATCAATTATGTGTTTGCATCATTTTTATTGTATATTTAATGAATTAATACTAATAAACTGAAAATTCACAAAAACGTGGAAAAACGGCAAAATATTGCCTAATTCGATGATATTTTGAATAAAACATAAAAGAAAAGGGAATGATGAACGTCAAAATCTTGCTAAATTCGATGATTTCTCGTACGAAACAAAATGCAAGAAAACTTGCTTAAAATGCAATATTATGCGAAATTCTGAGATTTGAAGGCCAAATCACATATCGTGATACTACATGAAATAGTATCGAAATATTGGTAAAAATGAATATATTTACGTAATATCAAACTACATGAAAAACCTGAAAAAAAGTCACGATTATACCAAATTTGAGGATTTTAACTTCGAATCATAGTGCAAGGTTTCGTATTAATTAGATCCAAGAAAAGACATATGACAATGTTGTTTCCAATACAAATGATAAAAATCAATGTGTTTTCATTAGAATTAACTGAAATGTTCCTGATTTTCCGTTCATATTACCGATGGAAGATGTACACGTAAAACCGCTCTAATTCGGCTGAAACGTCGATATATGCAATAAAAACAGAACTTCTCCCCTTTTCAATATCTTACTCAGTATTTTAAAGAGAAACAAATAGATGATTGTAAATGAAGTATTTAAGGTTATAATCTAATCAATTATGTGTTTGCATCATTTTTATTGTATATTTATTGAGTTAATACTAATAAACTGAAAATTCACAAAAACGTGGAAAAACGGCAAAATATTGCCTAATTCGATGATATTTTGATTAAATCACATAAAGGAAAAGGGAATGATAAACGTCAAAATATTGCTAAATTCGATGATTTCTCGTACGAAACAAAATGCAAGAAAACTTGCTTAAAATGCAATATTATGCGAAATTCTTAGATTTGAAGGCCAAATCACATATCGTGATACTACATGAAATTGTATCGAAATATTGGTAAAAATGAATATATTTACGTAATATCAAACTACATGAAAAACGTGAAAAAAGTCACGATTATACCAAATTTGAGGATTTTAACTTCGAATCATAGTGCAAGGTTTCGTATTATCTAGATCCAAGAAAAGACATATGACAATGTTGTTTCCAATACAAATGATAAAAATCAATGTGTTTTCATTAGAATTAACTGAAATGTTCCTGATTTTCCGTTCATATTACCGATGGAAGATGTATACGTAAAACCGCTCTAATTCGGCTGAAACGTCGATATATGCAATAAAAACAGAACTTCTCCCCTTTTCAATATCTTACTCAGTATTTTAAAGAGAAACAAATAGATGATTGTAAATGAAGTATTTAAGGTTATAATCTAATCAATTATGTGTTTGCATCATTTTTATTGTATATTTATTGAGTTAATACTAATAAACTGAAAATTCACAAAAACGTGGAAAAACGGCAAAATATTGCCTAATTCAATGATATTTTGATTAAATCACATAAAGGAAAAGGGAATGATAAACGTCAAAATATTGCTAAATTCGATGATTTCTCGTACGAAACAAAATGCAAGAAAACTTGCTTAAAATGCAATATTATGCGAAATTCTGAGATTTGAAGGCCAAATCACATATCGTGATACTACATGAAATAGTATCGAAATATTGGTAAAATGAATATATTTACGTAATATCAAACTACATGAAAAACGTGAAAAAAACACGATTATACCAAATTTGAGGATTTTAACTTCGAATCATAAAGCGAGGTTTCGTACTATTTAGATCCATGAAAAGACATATGACAATGTTGTTTCCAATACAAATTATAAAAATCAATGTGTTTTCATTAGAATTAACTAAAATGTTCCTGACTTTCCGTTTATATTACCGATGGAAGATGTACACCTAAAACCGCTCTAATCCGGCTGAAACGTCGATATATGCAATAAAAACTGAACTTCTCCCCTTTTCAATATTTTACTCAGTATTTTAAAGAGAAACAAATAGATGATTGAAAATGAAGTATTTAAGGTTATAATCTAATCAATTATGTGTTTGCATCATTTTTATTGTATATTTATTGAGTTAATACTAATAAACTGAAAATTCACAAAAACGTGGAAAAACGGCAAAATATTGCCTAATTCGATGATATTTTGATTAAATCACATAAAGGAAAAGGGAATGATGAACGTCAAAATCTTGCTAAATTCGATGATTTCTCGTACGAAACAAAATGCAAGAAAACTTGCTTAAAATGCAATATTATGCGAAATTCTGAGATTTGAAGGCCAAATCACATATCGTGATACGACATGAAATAGTATCGAAATATTGGTAAAAATGAATATATTTACGTAATATCAAACTACATGAAAACGTGAAAAAAAGTCACTATTATACCAAATTTGAGGATTTTTACTTCGAATCATAATGCGAGGTTTCGTACTATTTAGATCCATGAAAAGACATATGACAATGTTGTTTCCAATACAAATTATAAAAATCAATGTGTTTTCATTAGAATTAACTGAAATGTTCCTGATTTTCCGTTCATATCACCGATGGAAGATGTACAAGTAAAACCGCTCTAATCCGGCTGAAACATCGATATATGCAATAAAAACAGAACTTCTCCCCTTTTCAATATCTTACTCAGTATTTTAAAGAGAAACAAATAGATGATTGAAAATGAAGTATTTAAGGTTACATTCTAATCAATTATGTGTTTGCATCATTTTTATTGTATATTTATTGAGTTAATACTAATAAACTGATAATTCACAAAAACGTGGAAAAACGGCAAAATATTGCCTAATTCGATGATATTTTGATTAAATCACATAAAGGAAAAGGGAATGATGAACGTCAAAATCTTGCTAAATTCGATGATTTCTCGTACGAAACAAAATGCAAGAAAACTTGCTTAAAATGCAATATTATGCGAAATTCTGAGATTTGAAGGCCAAATCACATATCGTGATACGACATGAAATAGTATCGAAATATTGGTAAAAATGAATATATTTACGTAATATCAAACTACATGAAAACGTGAAAAAAGTCACTATTATACCAAATTTGAGGATTTTTACTTCGAATCATAATGCGAGGTTTCGTACTATTTAGATCCATGAAAAGACATATGACAATGTTGTTTCCAATACAAATTATAAAAATCAATGTGTTTTCATTAGAATTAACTGAAATGTTCCTGATTTTCCGTTCATATCACCGATGGAAGATGTACAAGTAAAACCGCTCTAATCCGGCTGAAACATCGATATATGCAATAAAAACAGAACTTCTCCCCTTTTCAATATCTTACTCAGTATTTTAAAGAGAAACAAATAGATGATTGAAAATGAAGTATTTAAGGTTACATTCTAATCAATTATGTGTTTGCATCATTTTTATTGTATATTTATTGAGTTAATACTAATAAACTGATAATTCACAAAAACGTGGAAAAACGGCAAAATATTGCCTAATTCGATGATATTTTGATTAAATCACATAAAGGAAAAGGGAATGATAAACGTCAAAATATTGCTAAATTCGATGATTTCTCGTACGAAACAAAATGCAAGAAAACTTGCTTAAAATGCAATATTATGCGAAATTCTGAGATTTGAAGGCCAAATCACATATCGTGATACTACATGAAATAGTATCGAAATATTGGTAAAAATGAATATATTTACGTAATATCAAACTACATCAAAAACGTGAAAAAAGTCACTATTATACCAAATTTGAGGATTTTAACTTCGAATCATAGTGCAAGGTTTCGTATTATTTAGATCCAAGAAAAGACATATGACAATGTTGTTTCCAATACAAATCATAAAAATCAATGTGTTTTCATTAGAATTAACTGAAATGTTCCTGATTTTCCGTTCATATTACCGATGGAAGATGTACACGTAAAACCGCTCTAATCCGGCTGAAACGTCGATATATGCAATAAAAACAGAACTTCTCCCCTTTTCAATATCTTACTCAGTATTTTAAAGAGAAACAAATAGATGATTGTAAATGAAGTATTTAAGGTTATAATCTAATCAATTATGTGTTTGCAGCATTTTTATTGTATATTTATTGAGTTAATACTAATAAACTGAAAATTCACAAAAACGTGGTAAAACGGCAAAATATTGCCTAATTCGATGATATTTTGATTAAATCACATAAAGGAAAAGGGAATGATAAACGTCAAAATATTGCTAAATTCGATGATTTCTCGTACGAAACAAAATGCAAGAAAACTTGCTTAAAATGCAATATTATGCGAAATTCTGAGATTTGAAGGCCAAATCACATATCGTGATACTACATGAAATAGTATCGAAATATTGGTAAAATGAATATATTTACGTAATATCAAACTACATGAAAAACGTGAAAAAAACACGATTATACCAAATTTGAGGATTTTAACTTCGAATCATAAAGCGAGGTTTCGTACTATTTAGATCCATGAAAAGACATATGACAATGTTGTTTCCAATACAAATTATAAAAATCAATGTGTTTTCATTAGAATTAACTAAAATGTTCCTGACTTTCCGTTTATATTACCGATGGAAGATGTACACCTAAAACCGCTCTAATCCGGCTGAAACGTCGATATATGCAATAAAAACTGAACTTCTCCCCTTTTCAATATTTTACTCAGTATTTTAAAGAGAAACAAATAGATGATTGAAAATGAAGTATTTAAGGTTATAATCTAATCAATTATGTGTTTGCATCATTTTTATTGTATATTTATTGAGTTAATACTAATAAACTGAAAATTCACAAAAACGTGGAAAAACGGCAAAATATTGCCTAATTCGATGATATTTTGATTAAATCACATAAAGGAAAAGGGAATGATGAACGTCAAAATCTTGCTAAATTCGATGATTTCTCGTACGAAACAAAATGCAAGAAAACTTGCTTAAAATGCAATATTATGCGAAATTCTGAGATTTGAAGGCCAAATCACATATCGTGATACGACATGAAATAGTATCGAAATATTGGTAAAAATGAATATATTTACGTAATATCAAACTACATGAAAACGTGAAAAAAGTCACTATTATACCAAATTTGAGGATTTTTACTTCGAATCATAATGCGAGGTTTCGTACTATTTAGATCCATGAAAAGACATATGACAATGTTGTTTCCAATACAAATTATAAAAATCAATGTGTTTTCATTAGAATTAACTGAAATGTTCCTGATTTTCCGTTCATATCACCGATGGAAGATGTACAAGTAAAACCGCTCTAATCCGGCTGAAACATCGATATATGCAATAAAAACAGAACTTCTCCCCTTTTCAATATCTTACTCAGTATTTTAAAGAGAAACAAATAGATGATTGAAAATGAAGTATTTAAGGTTACATTCTAATCAATTATGTGTTTGCATCATTTTTATTGTATATTTATTGAGTTAATACTAATAAACTGATAATTCACAAAAACGTGGAAAAACGGCAAAATATTGCCTAATTCGATGATATTTTGATTAAATCACATAAAGGAAAAGGGAATGATGAACGTCAAAATCTTTCTAAATTCGATGATTTCTCGTACGAAACAAAATGCAAGAAAACTTGCTTAAAATGCAATATTATGCGAAATTCTGAGATTTGAAGGCCAAATCACATATCGTGATACGACATGAAATAGTATCGAAATATTGGTAAAAATGAATATATTTACGTAATATCAAACTACATGAAAACGTGAAAAAAGTCACTATTATACCAAATTTGAGGATTTTTACTTCGAATCATAATGCGAGGTTTCGTACTATTTAGATCCATGAAAAGACATATGACAATGTTGTTTCCAATACAAATTATAAAAATCAATGTGTTTTCATTAGAATTAACTGAAATGTTCCTGATTTTCCGTTCATATCACCGATGGAAGATGTACAAGTAAAACCGCTCTAATCCGGCTGAAACATCGATATATGCAATAAAAACAGAACTTCTCCCCTTTTCAATATCTTACTCAGTATTTTAAAGAGAAACAAATAGATGATTGAAAATGAAGTATTTAAGGTTACATTCTAATCAATTATGTGTTTGCATCATTTTTATTGTATATTTATTGAGTTAATACTAATAAACTGATAATTCACAAAAACGTGGAAAAACGGCAAAATATTGCCTAATTC